>NC_091983.1:90643623-90776123 GCF_044704955.1 Pristiophorus japonicus
CCTCTAGTTCTAGTCTCCCCCATCAGTGGGAACATCCTCTCTGCATCCACCTTGTCAAGCCCCTCATAATCTTATATGTTTCAATAAGATCACCTCTCATTCTTCTGAATTCCCACCTACTCAACCATTCCTCATAAGTCAACCCCCTCATAACTGGAATCAACCTAGTGAACCTTCTCTGAGCTGCCTCCAAAGCAAGTATGTCCTTTCGTAAATGTGGAAACCAAAACTGCACACAGTATTCCAGGTGTGACCTCACCAATACCCTGTATAGCTGTAGCAAGACTTCCCTGCTTTTATACTCCATTCCCTTTGCAATAAAGGCCAAGATTCCATTGGCCTTCCTGATCACTTGCTGTACCTGCATGCTATCCTTTTGTGTTTCATGCACAAGTACCCCCAGGTCATGCTGTACTGCAGCACTTTGCAATCTTTCTCCATTTAAATAATAACTTGCTCTTTAATTTTTTTCTGCCAAAGTGCATGACCTCACACTTTCCAACATTATACTCCTTCTGCCAAATTTTTGCCCACTCACTTAGCCTGTCTATGTCCTTTTGCAGATTTTTTGTGTCCTCCTCACACATTGCTTTTCCTCCCATCTTTGTATCGTCAGCAAACTTGGCTACGTTACACTCAGTCCCCTCTTCCAAGTCGTTAATATAGATTGTAAATAGTTGGGGTCCCAGCACTGATCCCTGCGGCACCCACGAGTTACTGATTGCCAACCAGAGAATGAAACAATTATCCGACTCTCTGTTTTCTGTTAGTTAGCCAATCCTCTATCCATGCTAATATATTACCCCCAACCCTGTGAACTTTTATCTTGTGCAGTAACTTTTTTGTGGTACCTTGTCAAAGGCCTTCTGGAAGTCCAAATACACCACATCCATTGGTTTCCCTTTATCCACCCTGTTCGTTACATTCTCAAAGAACTCAAGCAAATTTGTCAAACATGACTTCCCCTTCATAAATCCATGTCGACTCTGCCTGACTGAATTTTGCTTTTCCAAATGTCCTGCTACTGCTTCTTTAATAATGGACTCCAACATTTTCCCAACCACAGATGTTAGGCTAACTGGTCTATAGTTTCCTGCTGAGCATGAGCAAATCCCAAAAGGAGTAGGAAAGGAAGTAAAAGACTGAAGAAACACACGGTTAAGACAAAACGGTTAACCCTTTTAGAAGTGCCATCAGCTGTACTGCCAGGATGGAAAAGGGGGAGGGGGATGCAGGGGGAGCAGGATTTACAGCTGCTTTGAGACATAACTTTGGCAGACCAGAAGTAGTGTCTTCTAGAGACCATCCACAAGACTCCAGTATCTGCAGTGTTTATCTCACAGCCCTGCCATCAAATGCCATCCTTAAAACAATGAACCAAAATGGTTTTTAAGGATACATAAGCAATATTGTATCACCGGTGAGTGGATTGTAGGCAGTAAACCAGTCTCAAATTTCATCTTACAAACCACTTCAGCTTTATTCTTGCAGTTTGTGACATTCTTTGATCTCCTAATTGGGTTATTGTCCAGTAATCCACCGTCTCCTAGTCAGTATCCTCTAGATAAAACTTAGTGTGATTTATTTTCTACTCTGCTAGAATGGAATAAATGTATATGGTAGGTACTAGTAATAGTATGTAAAATTGACAATACTTTTGTTACATCATGTTCAAGAAACATAAAAAATACACAAAACGTAAACAACAAAATCAATCCCCATGGCTAAAAAATCATTAAGATCACAATGTTGTACTTAATCCATGCGAGAGAATACTGAGTTCATGAAATGCAATTCAACATTTATTCTTCCTGTTCTCCATAAGCTGTCACATTAGAAATTTACATAAAAACATTGTTACAGCTGTTGCACAACAGAAAGCATACACCGTACTCGAAAGCTGCAGTTAGACTGCATTATCTGTCTGAGACCAATCATCATAGGGTACAAAGCATACAAAGGTACGAAGACCAGAGTTACACAAGGGCTGCAAATTAAACTACATCGAATAGGAGAGAATCTTCAGCATGCTTGCTCCATTATACCAGTGACTACTTTTTAATGTTAGCAGAAGCTGTAATATATGTTGTGAGGAGGATGCAAAGAGACTTCAAAGGGACATAGATAGGCTAAGTGAGTTGGCAAGAACATGGCAAATGGAATATAATGTGGAGAAATGTGAAGTTATCCACTTTCTTAGGAAAAATAGGAAAACAGAGCATTTTTTTTTTCAATGGTGGGATACTGGGAAATGTTGGCATTGAGGGACCTGGGTGTCTTTGTACACGAATCACTGAAAGTTAACATGCAGGTACAGCAATCAATTAAGAAAGCAAATGTTGGCCTTTATTTCAAGAGGACTTGAGTATAAGAGTAAAGAAGTCTTACTGCAATCATATAGGACCCTGGTGAGACCACACCTGGAGTATTGTATACAGTGTTGGTCTCCTTACCTAAGGAAGGATATACTTGCCATTGAGGGAGTATAACGAAGGTTCACCAGACTGGGATGGGAGGAGGGATTGTCCTAGGAGGAAAGATTGAGTAGACTAGGCCTATATTCTCAACAGCAACTTGTATTTATATAGCGCCTTTAACGTAGTAAAACGTCCCAAGGCGCTTCACAGACGTATTATGCAATAAAAATTTCACAATGAGCCGCATAAGTAGAAATTAGCGCAGGTGAGGTATGTTTTAAGGAGCGTCTTGAAGGAGAAAAGAGAAGTAGAGAGGCAGAGAGGTTTAGGCAGGGAGTTCCAGAGCTTGGGGCCTAGGCAACAGAAAGCATGGCCACCAATGGTTGGGCGATTACAATCAGGGATGCTCAGGAGGGCTGAATTAGGGGAGCACAGACATCTCGGGGGGTTGTGGGGTTGGAGGAGATTACGGAGATAGGGAGGGGCGAAGCCATGGAGGGATTTGAAAATAAGTCTGAGAATTTTGAAATCGTGGAGTTGCTTAACCGGAAGCCAATGTAGGTCAGCGAGCACAGGGGTGATGGGTGAGCCGGACTTGGTGCGAGTTAGGACACGGGCAGCCGAGTTTTAGATCACCTCTAGTTTACGTAGAGCAGAATGTGGAAGGTCAGTCAGGAGTGTGTCAAGTCTAGAGGTAACAAAGGCGTGGATGAAGGCTTCAGCAGTGGGAGAGCTGAAGCAAGAGCAGAGGCAGGCGATGTTATGAAGCTGGAAATAGACAGTCTTAGTTATGCTGCCGATAAGTGGTCGAAAGTTCATTTAAAAGCTTTAGCGTTTAGAAGAATGAGAGGTGATTTCATTGAAACATACAAAATTCTTACAGGGCTTGACATGGTAGATGCAGGGAAGATGTTTCCCTTGGCTGGGGAGTCTAGAACCAGAAGTCACAGTCTCAAAATAAGGGGTCAGCCATCTAGGACTGAGATGAGGAGAAATATCTTCACTCAGAGGGTGGTGAATCTTTGGAATTCTCTACGGCCGAGGGCTGTGGATGCTCGATCGTTGAGTAAATTCAAAACAAATAGCTAGATTTTTTGAATATTAAGGGAATCAAGAGATATGGGGATAAGTGCAGGAAAGTGGAGTTGAGGTAGAAGATCAGCCATGACCTTATTGAATAGTGGAGCAGGCTCGAGAGGCCAAATGGCCTCGTCCTGCTCCTAATTCTTATGTTATGTTCTTATGCTCTTTCCCTCTGTATTTTCACAATCTATATACCATCAAAATCGGTATATCTGCCACGTTTCCACTTAAAGCTTCTATCTAACCCTTTGTTGCATCTGTCGATAGAAATTTACACCATAACACGGAAAAACATGAAAATTGCTTTACGAATACAAACAGTTGCAGGCTCTGGCCACTTAGTGGCACATATTTCCTTTACTCCAACGTACTCAAAATGCTTTTGGAAAATTTTTCAAATGCCATTTTTACTCTAATTGAAATTTTTAATGTTCCACATAAGACAGAGTTTAAAAAAAACAAGAGTTGAATTCTGAAAGCTCTAAATTGTGTTGGTAGCTAGTAATTAGAATGTTTATAGCTGAAAGACACAGGTTGACATCCAAGAGTCAATTAAGAAACATCAGAGATGTCATTATAGTACTAGATGTATTTTATAGGTCACCAACTAGTGGGAAGGATACAGAGGAGCAAATTTGCAGGGAAATTACAGAGAGATGCAAGAACAATAGAGTAGTGATAATGGGGGACTTCAACTATCATTGGGATAGAAATTTGTAACAGGCAGAGAGGGGGAAGAATTTCTGATGTGTGTTCACTTTCTTGATCAGTACGTTTCAGGCCCAATGAGGAAGGAGGCATTGCTGGATCTGGTTCTGGCGAATGAGGTGGCTCAAGTGGAGTAAGTGTCAGTAGGGGACCATTTAGGAAACAGTGATCATAGTATCATACGGTTTAGATTAGCTGTGGAAAAGGACAGAGAGCAATCTAGAGTAAAAATACTTAATTATAGGAGGGCCAATTTCAATGGATTGAAAATGGATCTGGCCCGGGTAAATTGGATTCAAAGATTGGCAAGCAAAACTGTAATCGAACAATGGGCTGCCTTTAAAGAGGAGATGGTTCGGGTACCGTTGAGGTACATTTCCATGAGTGGGAAAGTTGGGCAACCAAAGTGAGAGCTCCCTGGATGATGAAAGAAAGAGAGAGCAAGATGAAGCATAAAAAGTATGAAAGATCTCAGATTGAGAATACAAGTGAGAACCAGGCTGAATATAGAAAGTTCAGAGGGGAAGTGAAAAAGGAAATAAGACGGGCAAAAAGAGACTATCAGAATAGATTGACAGCTAACATAAAAATGAATCCAAAAGTCTTCAATAGGCATATAAATAATATATGGGTAGGTCAATTAGGGACCAAATAGGAGACCTACGCATGGAGACAGAGGGCATGACTAAGGTACTAAATGAGTATATTGCATCTATCTTCAACAAGGAAGAAGGTGCTGCCAAAGTCATAGTGAAAGAGGAGGTAGTTGAGATACTGGATGGGATAAAAATTGATAGAGATACTGGAAAGGCTGGCTGTACTTCAAGTAGATAAGTCACCAGGACTGGATGGGATGCATCCAAGGATGGTGAGGGAAGTAAAGGTGGAAATTGTGGAGGTACTGGCCATAATCGTCCAATCCTCCTTGGATATGGGGCTGGTGTCAGAGGACTGGAGAATTGCAAATATTTCACCCATGTTCAAAACAAGATGCAAGGATAAACCCAGCAACTACAGGTCAGTCAGTTTAACCTCGGTTGTGGGGAAGCTTTTAGAAATGATAATCTGGTACAAAATTAACAATGACTTGGACAAGTGTGGATTAATAAGGAAATCCAGCACGGATTTGTTATATGCAAATCGCATTTAACTAACTTGATTGAATTTTTTGATGAGGTAACAAAGAGGGTTGAGATGAGGGTAATGCGGTTGATGTGGTGTGCATGGACTTCCAAAAGGTGATTGATAAAATGCCACACAATAGGCTTGTCAGCACAGTTGAAGCCCATGGAATAAAAGGGACTGTGACAACATGAATGAGAAATTGGCTGTGACCGGAAACTGAATAGTGGTAAGCAGTTGTTTTTTTGGACTGGTGAAAGGTACACAGTGGTGTTCCCCAGGGGTCGGTACTAGGATCACTGCATTTCTTGATATATATTAATGATTTAGACAGGTGTACAGGGCACAATTCAAAATTTACAGATAACACAAAGCTTGGAAGTATAGTGAACAGTGAGGAGGATAGTGATAGACTTCAAGAGGACATAGACAGGCTGGTGGAATGGGCAGACCCGTGGCAGAGGCAATTCAACGCAGAAAAGTACAAAATGACACATTTTGGTAGGAAGAACGAGGAGAGGCAATATAAACTAAAGGGTACAATTCTAAAAGGGGGTGCATGAACAGACACCTGGGGGCATATGCATACAAATCATTGAAGGTCAGGTTGAGAAAGCAGGTAAAAAAGCATACGGGATCCTGGGCTTCATAAGTCGAGGCATAGAGAGCATGGAAATTATGACGAACCTTTATAAAACACTGAGTATTGTGTCCAATTCTGGGCACCACACTTTAGGAAGGATGTGAAGGATTTAGAGAGGGTGCAGTAAAGATTTACAAGAATGGTTCCAGGGATGAGGGACTTCAGTTATGTGGATAGACTGGAGAAACTAGGGTTGTTCTCCTTAAAGTAGAGAAGGTTGAGAGGAGATTTGATAGAGGTGTTCAAAATCATGAGGGGTCCAGATAGAGTAGAGAGAAACTGTTCCTATTGGTGGAAAGGTCAAGAACCAGAGGACGCAGATTTAAGGTGATTGGCAGAAGAACCAAAGGCGACAGAAGGTAAAACTTTTTTTACGCCGCCAGCGGTTATGATCTGGAATGTACTGCCTGAAAAGCTGGTGGAGGCAGACTTGATCATGGCTTTCAAAAGGGAATTGGAGAAGAACCTAAAGAAAAAAAAATTTCTGGGTTATGGGGAAAGGGCAGGGGAGTGGGACGAGCTGAAGTGCTCTTGCAGAGAGCCGGCACAGGTTCGATGGGTTTCTGTGCTGTAACCATTCTATGATTCTATCACAAAATGTCAAATTCAGTCTTTGCAGAGATTCCATTGAATGACAAAACCAATGCTGCCAGCCATGGCTTCCCCCATACCAGTGTTGTCAGGCCCATTCGCTGCCCCTCACTGCTGACAGATACAAGGAATACAACAATGAGCCAAACTTCATATTATACCCACAGTTCTACCAAACCAAGAGTCCCCTCCATAGTGATGCTCGGTCAAGGAACTCCTCCCCGCCGCCATGCTGGAAAACTAAAGGAGCTCCACTGTAACACGGTGATATCACGACTCCCACCCGAGACTGTCAAACCCCAGGACTATTGCCCAGTGTTACCAAAGCCAAGAGGCATCTCACAATGCTATTAAAGCACAGGACTGCCCAAGTGCCACTGGATCACATTCCCCCTCTCTAGTGCTGCTAAATATTAAGTGGTAGAATTTCCACAGGGGTGCCCAGATCTCTTGCGGTAATTGCACCAGAAACAGCTGTTTACGCTATTTCTCCTGCGTTTATGCCAAAGTTATGGCAGGAGATTGGGGGGGTGGGGAGAGAATGAAATTAGTGGTGCATCTTGCAGACCATCTTGCTGTATATTTTTAGTTTTGAAAATGACGTGACAAAATTTGAATAAATAGGTAATGGAATTGTTAGATCAATAAAAGTTTTTGTAGAATAATGGGTAGAATTATGGAATTCAATCTCCAAAGCATTAAGAAAAATATAATTTATTAAAAACTAAATTTGACCTATTCAATCATTGTAAATCAGTGGCACTGAAGTCATGCCCTAAATGACATATAAACCCCTACTTTTTTTGATAGTGTTTTATATTTCTTCAGGGTCCCTCCTCAGAAGGTCATGTCTGACAAACATGATTGAATTTTGAGAGAAGGTAACCAGGAGGGTCGATGAGGGCAGTGTGCATGATGTAGTGCATATGGATATTAGCAAAGCTTTTGATAAGGTCCCACATGGCAGACTGGTCACAAAAGTAAAAGCCCATGGTGTTATATATGTATACTTGTATTTACTCTGTACAGCCACCAGAGGGCTCATCCCCTGGTGTCCCAAGGAATCCCATAATCCCTTGGGAGCACAGGTATTTAAGGAGGCTTCACAGGTTGGAGAGGCACTCTGGAGACCTGCAATAAAAGACTAAAGTCACATTTTACTTTGAGCTCACAGTGTTCAGTCTGACTATTTCTCCATACACAACACATGAGATCCAGGGCAAAGTGGCACGTTGGATCCAAAATTGGTTTGGAGGCAGGAAGCATCGGGTAATGGTTGATGAGTGTTTTTGTGAATGGAAGGCTGTATCCAGTGGGGTTCCGCAGGGCTCAGTACTGAGTCACTTGCTTTTTGTGGTATATATCAATGACTTGGACTTGAATGTTGCAGGTATGATTAAGAAGTTTGTAGATGATACGAAAATAGGCTGTGTGGTTGATAATGAAGAAAGCTGCGGACTGCAGGAAGGTATCAATCAACTGGTTAGGTGGGCAGAAGAGTTGCAAATGGAATTCAATCCGGATAAGTGTGAGGTAATGCATTTGGGGAGGTCTAACAAGGCAAGGGAATACACATTAAATGGTACAACACTGAAAAGTGTAGTGGAACAAAGGGACCTTGGAGTGCAGGTCCATAGATCCCTGAAGGTAACAGGTCAGGTAGATAAGGTGGTTAAGAAGGCACATGGAATACTTGCCTTTATTAGTTGAGGCATGGAATACAAGATTGAGGAAGTTATGCTTGAACTGTATAAAACACTGGTTAGGATGCATCTAGAGTACTGTGTACAGTTCTGGTCATCACATTACAGGAAAGATGTGATTACACTGGAAAGGGTACAGAGGAGATTTAAAAGAATGTTGCCTAGACTAGAGAATTTTGGCTATGAGGAAAGATTGGAGATGCTGAGTTTGTTTTCTTTGGAACAGAGGAGGGTAAGGGGAGACCTGATTGAGATGTATAACATTATGAGGGGCTGTTTCCCTTGGCAGAGGGATCAACAACCAGGGGGCATTGATTTAAAGTAATTGGGGGGAGGTATAGAGGAGATAAGAGGGGAAATTTCTTCACCCAGAGAGTGGTGGGGATCTGGAACTCACTGCCTGAAAGTGTGGTAGAGAAACTCTCACCACATTTAAAAGATACTTGGATGTGCACTTGAAGTACTGAAACCTACAATGCTACGGACCAAGAGGTGGAAAGTGGGATGAGGCTGGAGAGCTCTTGGTCGGCCGGCGCGGACACGATGGGCCGAAATGGCCTTCTTCCGTACTGTAAAGTTCGATGATTTTATGGTTCTACAATCACCTTCGTTCAAGAATGAATATCCCAGTTTTCTCTAATCTACCCCAATAACCCAGTCCTCAAATGCTGGGAATCAGCTTCAGGGCTCTTTTCCAAAATACCTCTAGATATTACTTTTTGATGACACAAAATTGGGCACAGTACTGAAGGTGCAGTCTGAATAGAGCAGTATATATTTTTAGCATAATCTCCACTGATTTACACCACAATGATCTGGTACAGCTGTAATACACTTCAGCATTCCATTTGTCTTGTTATTTACTGCTTTGATATACTAAGTGCCGAGTCTACTCACAACCCCACATGTATTTTAACATCTCTTTTAGCTATTATGACACCATTGATGGAGTATTATGTTGCCCACTTATTTTCCAATATGTATTACTTTACACTTATCTGTAATTGACTTCACCTGCCACTATCCTAACCATTTTAAATTTTGTTTCAATTCATTTTCCAATGCCTTCTCCGGATTCAACCTCCACCATACCCCCTCCCCCAGAGTTTTGTATGTGTGAACTTTACCACTTTGCATTGAGTCCGAATTATTGCTGTAAATTATGGGCTGTCACAGGATTAATATGGCAGTCTTTTGTGAGGGACTTGAATTCATGGTGTGGAAGCGGGTCATCCTCGATACGAGGGACTGCCCAATACTATGTCAAAGTAACTCCAAGGGCACCACATCATAAGGTTTTATATTTCATCTCCTCAGTGACCAATCATAATTTAATGGACACTCATGTCATTGCTATTTGTGGAAGCCATGTTTCCCCACACAACACTATTTGCTGCATTTCAAATTAATTGATTATCCAACTGCTTTAAAATGTTTGAGAGACATGATAAGACGCTAAAACGAACATTAGTTCTTTTTCTTTCAAAATTTGCAGTTATATAACTCTTAACATAGTCAGAAGGGAAAAAAATAGGAGGAGGAGCAAGGTCATGGGGAGATTTGAAGATGGAAATTCTAAATTTGACGTGTTTTGGGAAAGGGAGCCAGTGTAGGTTAGCGAGTTCATGGGTGATGACTGAGCAGGACTTTGTGTGGGACAGGGTATAGCCAGCTGAGTTTTGTACAAGCTGGAGCTTTTGTAGAGTAGACATTGGTAGAAATGAAATCTAGATGAATGGTGGTAGGGGGTGAGGAATCAGCAGATACAAGCAATGTTGCCGAGGCGGAAATAAGTTATCTTGGTGTTGAAAAAGATGTGAGGATTCAAACTCAACTCTGCGTCAAGCAACAGAGCGAAGCTTTACAAGATCTAATGTAACCGTAGCGAGTGGCTGTACAGGGGCATGGAGTCAGTGGCAAGGAAGCAGAGTTTATGGCGGGACAGACAAGAACAGCTTCAATCTTCCCAATGTGCAATTGGAGGAAGTTTTGGCTTTTCCAGGACTTGACACTGGACCCACAATCTAACAGCATGGAAGTCATTGAAGGGTCAAGGAAAAAGGGGGAGAGGTAGAGCTGTGTATTAATCAGCATCCATAAGGAAAATTACCTCGAGTCTGTGGCTGATGTCACCAAGGGGCAGCATGTAGATGAGGAAAAGAAGGGGATCAAGAATCGAATTTTGAGAGACTTGAGAGACAGTGGTTCAGAACTAGTTACATTCAGGTAGGTACGAGTGGATGGAATGAGGGCAGTACCACACAGCTGGACAGTGGAAGAGAGGTGGAGAAGAATGGCATGGTCGACCGTTTCAACACTGGAGAATTTGAGGTCAAGGAGGAATAGCGCGCCAGTCACAGTACAAAGAAGCCAGGGCGCTCTCAGTGCTGAGATCACCAGTACCCAAACTAAAGGGATTAAAACAGGAAAAAATAGGGAATGATGGGCATGTTCAAGGATCGTAGAGAAGAAAGGGATGCTCGAGGGGGGAAAATGAATCAAAGATGGGTTATCAGGAGAACAGGCGTACCTCATCCTGCTCCTTCTCTATCTCCACCTTTCTCTCCCTTCCATCGTCATCTGCAACCTTCCCTTTCCCCACCGGGTTCAATTACCCCCCCCCACCCCCCATCCCCATCTTCCAACCCTCCAAATCTGCTTGATCTGAATACAATACTTTGTCTTGACTTCCTGTATGCAATCAACTCGTCACTTATAAAATGTAATAACCATAAATCTCTTCAAAACATCTGCACAGTTAGTTGTTCCAGAAAGGAATCACTCTTTTGCTGAAAACATTTTCTTTGAATTAACTATTTATATGATTACATTTCTTGCATCTACTGTGCAACCTCAGTGGGCGGACAAGTATATTTCACATTTTAAGCTATAACACAAGCTCAGTGTATGTCACTTTCAATGTCTGCCACACATACTGGATCCAGTTGAATTACATCTACAGGGATATTTAGGAGGCACTTTGTTGCTGAGCTCAAACACTGCAGCCAGAGCCAGTCAGTCTCTTGCAATGGCAAATGACCACATGTTGAATGTTCTGGCCATTGAAGAATCCTGGGGGAGTTCAACACCAATAATAGTTTCAGAAAGGAGTAAAAATTCATTGTGGAAAAGGGGAGGACAATATCTTTCATATAAATAAGAAAAAGGTGAGAAAAATCAATTAAGGACTTGCATCTTAAACAAATACTGAGAATTCACCACTGCAGGGCGATGAAAATATCATGGAAATATCTGGTTTGTTCTTCCTTCCCCAAGATCTGTCAAGGTAACTTGAATCCTAAACCAGTTTTATAAAGTGGTAGATAAACAGTACTGCAGATATTATTTATGTGAGGCCCTGCACCTTTATTGATAATGTTTTTTTACTTCAATCACATGATATATTACTTCAGTAAATATAATACAACACTGAGTTAACTGCTGTAACATTTTGGCTACATCAAGACTGTGGTAAACATCAGAAACTGCACTCCATGTTCTGTGACACGAGCGAAGATCTACTAGTTTATTTAGTGTCCCTTATCTTGAATCAACCTCTCCCCCCCGCACCCCTCCATGTTTTTTGTATTTTACATACCACAGAGAAATCCTATTTGATTTAATCTCTACAATTTCTCTCCAGTACCTGTTTAGTCTTCTCTTGTCGCGAGAAAAAACGTCTTGGTGGACAAACATAAAAAATAGGTGGAGTAGGCCATTTGGCACTTCGAGCCTGCACCACCATTCAATAAGATCATGGCTGATCATTCACCTCAGTACCCCTTTCCTGCTTTCTCTCCATAACCCTTGATCCCTTCAACCGTAAGGGCCATATCTAACTCCCTCTTGAATATATCCAATGAACTGGCATCGACAACTCTCTGCGGCAGGGAATTCCACAGGTTAACAACTCTCTGAGTGAAGATGTTTCTCCTCATCTCAGTCCTAAATGGCTTACCCTTTATCTTTCGAATGTGTCCTCTGGTTCTGGACTTCCCCAATATCAGGAACATTCTTCCTGCATCTAACCTGTCCAGTCCCATCAGAATTTTATATGTTTCTATGAGATCCCCTCTCATCCTTTTAAACTCCAGTGAATAAAGGGCCAGTCAATCCAGTCTCTCCTCATATGTCAGTCCAGCCATCCCGGGAATCAGTCTGGTGAATCTTTGCTGCAATCCCTCAATAGCAAGAACGTCCTTCCTCAGATTAGATGACCAAAACTGAACACAATATTCCAGGTGAGGCCTCACCAAGGCCCTGTACAACTGCAGTAAGACTTCCCTGCTCCTATACTCAAATCCCCTAGCTATGAAGGCCAACATGCCATTTGCCTTCTTCAACTCCTGCTGTATCTGCATGCCACTTTCAATGACTGATGTACCATCACACCCAGGTCTTGCTGTACCTCCCCTTTTCATAATCTGCCGCCATTCAGATAATATTCTGCCTTCGTGTTTTTGCCCCCAAAGTGGATAACCTCACATTTATCCACATTATACTGCATCTGCCATGCATTTGCTCATTCACCTAACCTGTCCAAGTCATCCCGCAGCCTCTTAGCGTCCTCCTCACAGCTCACACCGCCACCCAGCTTAGTGTCATCGGCAAACTTGGAGATATTACACTCAATTCCTTCATCTAAATCATTGATGTATATTGTAAATAGCTGGGGTCTCAGCACTGAGCCCTGCGGTACCCCACTAGTCACTGCCTGCCATTCTGAAAAGAACCAGTTTATCCTGACTCTCCGCTTCCTGTCTGCCAACCAGTTCTCTATCTACGTTAGTACATTACCCCCAATACCATGTGCTTTAATTTTGCACACCAATCTCATGTGGGACCTTGTCAAAAGCCTTTTGAAAGTCCAAATACACAACTGGGTTTCCCTTGTTCACTCTACTAGTTTCATCCTCAAAAAATTCCAGAAGATTTGTCAAGCATGATTTCCCTTTCATAAATCCATGCTGACTTGGTCCTATCCTGTCACTGCTTTCCAAATGTGCTGCTATTTCATCCTTAATAATTGATTCCAACATTTTCCCCACGACTGATGTCAGGCTAACTGGTCTATAATTACCCGTTTTCTCTCTCCCTCCTTTTTTAAAAAGCGGCATGACATTAACTAGCCTCCAGTCCATAGGAACTGATCCAGAGTCGATAGACTGTTGGAAAATTATCACCAATGCATCCACTATTTCTAGGGCCACTTCCTTAAGTACTCTGGGATGCAGACTATCGGGGCCCCGGGGATTTATCGGCCTTCAATCCCATCAATTTCCCTAACACAATTTCCCGCCGAATAAGGATATCCTTCGGTTCCTCTTTCTCACTAGACCCTCGGTCCCCTAGTACTTCCAGCAGGCTATTTGTGTCTTCCTTCGTGAAGACATAGCCAAAGTATTTGTTTAACTGGTCCGCCATTTCTTTGTTCCCCATTATAAATTCACTTGACTCTGATTGCAAGGGACCTACGTTTGTTTTCACTAATCTTTTTCTTTTCACATATCTATCGAAGTTTTTGCAGTCAGTTTTTATGTTCCCTGCAAGCTTCCTCTCATACTCTATTTTCCCCCTCCTAATTAAACCCTTTGTCCTCCTCTGCTGTATTATAAAATTCTCCCAATCCTCAGGTTTGCTGCTTTTTCTGGCCAATTTATATGCCTCTTCCTTGGATTTAACACTATCCTTAATTTTCCTTGTTAGCCACGGTTGAGCCACCTTCCCAGTTTTATTTTTACTCCAGACAGGGATGTACAATTGTTGAAGTTCATCCATGTGACCTTTAAATGTTTGCCATTGCCTATCCACCAACAACCCTTTAAGTATCACTCGCCAGTCTATTCTAGCCAATTCACGTCTCATACCATCGAAGTTACCTTTCCTTAAGTTCAGGACCCTAGTTTCCGAATTAACTGTGTCCCGCTCCATCTTAATAAAGAATTCTACCATGTTATGGTCACTCTTCCCCAAGGGGCCTCACACAACAAGATTGCTAATTAGCCCTTTCTCATTACACATCACCCAGTCTAGGATGGCCAGCCCTCTAGTTGGTTCCTCGACATATTGGTCTAGAAAACCATCCCTAATACAATCCAGGAAATCCTCCTCGACCGCATTGCTACCAATTTGGTTAGCCCAATCTATATGTAGATTAAAGTCACCCATGATATCTCACTCAACCACACGGGACACCACCCACGCCGAGACTGATGCCGGACCAGGGATGTTTCCGGACTAAAAAGTCCCAGACTGGAGAGATACAACCTGTAATGTGATATCCTTTTTGATATAAAGGGAGCAAAACTAGATAATACTCCAAATGCAGTCCCACCAAAAACACACAACTGAAAAAATTACCACTTTCAATTTATATTTTATACCCTTTAATATGCAGCGCAACATTTAGTTTCCTTTCTTTACAAACTGGGAAATGAGTTTCAGTAGGTGCTAAAAATCTGCCAGCAAGCTACCAAGCTGGTTAGTCTAACACTTATGAACTTGTTGATGATGTGGAACTTAGCACTATGGAAATTTCAATTTACCAGAGTCTGCATGAATGAACTTCATAATTTAATGATAGTGAATATTATAGACAATTCTACAACCAGGACATGGATGATATCCTTCACTGAGGTGAACATTACTTCCCCTTCTACTCTAAAAAACAGAGTTACAGTTAGCTAGTATTAGTCTGGGTAGTCAGCCTTTGTTGAATACTTCAGTTCACTGACTTCTTTTTGCTCCCTTCTACTGTAACCTGAAGAAACACTTCTTGGCTGACAGAAAATCCATAATTCTGCATCAGTCACTAACTGCCAGCAGTGCTCTGGCAGGTGAAACTGATGTTGTTCAATCATGGAACATCGATAGTCAAAACTCAAAATTAATACTGAAGCGCAGTTCAGAACACAAGAAAAGCTTCGATACAAAATTTGGTACAATTGCAAAACGTAAAGACGCACAATCTTCACTTTAAAAAAAAAGATTCAACAATTCCTTTCCTGTTCTGGAGCGAAAAGATACCAACCAGTTGCATGGCATTTTAATTTATTACAAAGTTAATGCCTACATGTTTTGTTCATTTGCAGATGAACAAAACATGTAGGCATTAACTTTGTAATAATTCTTGCCACCCCCCACCACTCTCCCCCTCCCACACCACCAAGTTCAAAGCTATGTCCACTGAGTGTTCCACATCCAGCTTGGATCTTAGTTCTCTACCAGAAAGGCTGTGCTCAGGTAGAATGAACAGTAGGCAAAGCGCTTCGAAGCAGTGAAGACCAGCCAAAGCTTAAAAATTGTATGACAACATTAAAATGAATAACGCCCAAAGAATAAAATATTACATCGCGTTATGATGACACTAAACTGGGTGGCGGTGTGAGCTGTGAGGAGGACGCCAAGAGGCTGCAGGCTGACTTGGACAGATTAGGTGAGTGGGCAAATACATGGCAGATGCAGTTGGGTGGCGGTGTGAGCTGTGAGGAGGATGCTAAGAGGCTGCAGGGTGACTTGGACAGATTAGATGAGTGGGCAAATACATGGCAGATGCAGTACAATGTGGATAAATGTGAGGTTATTCATTTTGGGGGCAAAAACACGAAGGCAGAATATTATCTGAATGGCAGCAGACTAGAAAAAGGGGAGGTGCAACGAGACCTGGGTATCATGGTTCATCAGTCACTGAAAGTGGGCACGCAGGTACAGCAGGCGGTAAAAGGCAAATGGTATGTTGGCCTTCATAGGTAGGGGATTTGAATATAAGAGCTGGGAGGTCTTACTGCAGTTGTACAGGGTCTGAGTGAGGCCTCACCTGGAATATTGTGTTCTGTTTTGGTCTCCTAGTCTGAGGAAGGACGTTCTTACTATTGAGGGAGTGCAGCGAAGGTTCACCAGACTGATTCCAGGGGTGGCTGGGCTGTCATATGAGGGGAGACTGGATCAACTGGGCATTTATTCACTGGCGTTTAGAAGGATGAGAGGGGATCTCATAGAAACATATAAGATTCTGATGGGACTGGACAGGTTAGATGTGGGAAGAATGTTCCCAATGATGGGGAAGTCCAGAACCAGGGGACATAGTCTTAGGATAAGGGGTGGGCCATTTAGGACTGAGATGAGGAGAAACTTCTTCACTCAGAGAGTTGTTGACCTGTGGAATTCCCTGCCGCAGAGAATTGTTAATGCCAGTTCATTGGATATAATCAAGAGGGAGTTAGATATGGCCCTTACGGTTAAGGGGATCAAGGGGTATGGAGAGAAAGCAGGAAAGGGGTACTGAAGGGATGATCAGCCATGATCTCATTGAATGGCGGTGCAGGCTCAAAGGGCCGAATGGCCTACTCCTGCACCTATTTTCTATGTTTCTATGTTATTAAAATAACACATTATTAATATAGGTTTCTTTGACATAAAATATGCTACTTATTTTGTGGAGTATAAATTAAAAAAATGAAAAAAAAACAGATCATTTAGCCACTTCAGATTTGCAGAACTTCCTAAAATTTGAAGGATTGTCAAAGTTTATATGACAAGCATTCTGATTAATCTTCCTTAATAGATTTCACAGTCCAGCAGTCTATCAAGTGTAATCATAGCATGTTGCAACATCAAATGTACAACTATGATCCCAATACTCCCAGCATATTCAGATGTTTTATAGTGGTAGTACCATACATACCACATGGTGGTGGTTGGGGAGGGGTGTGGGGTGGGGTGTAAAGAATCTACAATAAAATGAGCATTTATACTTTGGAACAAGTTTGCTCTGTACTTTATTTTCTTTAATACTAATACTTTGGACTGAATTTTATTGCTCCGTCCTTTCCTCGTGATCTGCTTCCCATGTTGAACACGTTTTCGAAAGTGACCGCCAGTCATGTCCAGTGAGAAGCAGCTTACGTGATAACAACTTGCATTCTCACAGTGTGCTTCATGTAGCAAAATGGGAATAATGAATAATATTGAAAGCATCCTATAGACTCAGAATGCAATTCATTAAACCAACTTACCAGTGTATAAACAAAGCCCATGTAGATTATTCCACAAACAAGACCTTCATAACACACACAATCCTTATCATTTTAGAGTGACCACATTGTGAATAAACAAGATGTTCCATCATTCCAGTTGTGGATCCTCCACACTTCAATTGTGTATCATAACTCCCTCTGCCAAGTTTGGAGAGTAAGAAGGGAATTCCAGAGTGGTCTTTTACAATGGCTGGAAGCTTTGTCACCAATGGTGGAGCAGGGAATAGAGAGTAGACCAGAGTCAGAATGACTGAGGAGCTGAACTAGGGTCTTAAGATGAAATACAATTCAGGGACTGTTTGCTACTTACTGTAACTTAATGGTGACTGTAAAAATCTCCTCAAAAACTTGGTCAGGCCTCGAGATGATTTGCTATGCTAGAGGTGCTATACAAGTGCATATGTGCATTGGTATTTTTGTAACAGGCATGCTTAGAAATGCCTGCAGCAAAAACAAAATGTCCACATTGGTGGAGTACTGTGAAAATCTGAATAACGGAAGTGGTGGACAGAATTGCCTGCTTGTATACTTCGTCCACATCATGTGGAATCCACATTGTATCCTCAACACACAAACTCCAGCAAATCAGGTGCTCAATAGTAAAAACACAAATGACTACAGGGCAGCAGAAAATAATCGTAAGCAGCAACATGTCAATGACATCCTACACCCAAATGGTAAATATAACTCCCTTTATAAAATTAGTTCAAGCTATCTGTAAACTAAATAGTGTGTTGGGAGGGGGGGGGGTTCAGGTGAGCGGAAATCTAAAATGTCAAAGAGAAAGGAGAAGGCAATAGAGCAGGATAGTGATGGGGGAAAATGATAACCTGAGTGATTCAGGAAGGGACGGAATTTATAAGAATGAGTATCAGAAAGTGGGGTTAAAGCCGGGAAAAATGGTAAAAATACGAAATTAAAAGCTCTTCATCTGAATGTACGCAGCATTCATAACAAGATAGATGAGTTGATGGCACAAATAGATATGAATGGGTATGATCTGATCGCCATCACAGAGACATGGTTGCAAGGTGACCAAGTCTAGAACTGAATATTCAGGGTTATTTGACAATTCGGAAGGATGGACAGAAAGGAAAAGGAGGAGGTGGGGTAGCTCTGTTAATAAAGGACGAGATCAGTGCAGTAGTGAGAAATCAAACTGGCTCAGAAGATCAATATGTTGAATCTTGGGTAGAGACAAGAAATAATAAGGGGAACAAGTCACTGGTGGGCATAGTCTCTAGGCCCCCTAACAGTAGCTACACTGTTGGACAGAGTATAAATCAAGAAATAATGGAGGCTTGTAAGAAAGGTACGGCAATAATCATAATAATTGGACAAATCAAATTGGCCAAGGTAACCTTGAGGAAAAGTTCATCGAGTGCATCTGGGATGGTTTCCTTGAACAGTACATTGTGGAAGCAACCAGGGAGCAGGCTACATTAGATCTGGCACTGTGTAATGAAACGGGATTAATAAATGATCTCATAGTAAAGGATCCTCTTGGAAAGAGTGATCATAGCATGGTTGAATTTCAAATTTGGAGGGGGAGAGGGGGGGGGTGAGAAAGTTGGGTCTCAAACCAGTGTCCTCATCTTAAATAAAGCCGATTACAAAGGTAAAGGTACATTGGCTAAAGTGGACTGGGAAAATGGATTAAAATGTTATAGGCAGTGACAGACATTTAAGGGGTTATTTCATAACTCTCAACAAAAATATATTCCAGTGAGTAGTAAAGACTTTAAGAAAAGGGGGATCCATCCGTAGCTAACTAAGGAAGTAAAGGATGGTATCAAATAGAAAACAGTTGCCAAGATTAGTGGGAAGCCAGAGGATTTGGAACTTTTTAAAAACCAGCAAAGGATGACTAAAAAAATAAGAGTAAAGAGAGAGAAGATGGATTATAAGAGTAAACTAGCAAGAAATATAAAATCAGATAGCAAGAGCTTCAACAGCTATGTAAAAAGGAAGAGTAGCTAAAGTAAAGGTTGGTCCCTTAGAGGATGGGACTGGGGAATTAATAATGGGGAACAGGGAAATGGCAGAGACTTTGAACAAATATTTTGTATTGGTCTTCACGGTAGAAGACACTAAAAACATCCCAATAAGAGACAATCAAGGGGCTATAGGGAGGGGGTGGGGGAATTAAAGCAATCACGAAAGAAAAAGTACTCAGTAAAATAATGAGACTAAAGATGGACAAGTCCCCTGGCCTGCATCCTCGGGTCTTAGAAGAAGAGGCTGCAGAGATAGTGGTTGCAATCTAACAAAATTCCCTGGATTCTGGAGAAGTCCCCGCGGATTGGAAAACCGCAAATGTAACGTCCCTCTTTAAAAAAGGTGGCAGACAGAAAGGAGACGACTATAAACCAGTTTGTGATATACTCACAGAGCACAGCACACACAGCTCCTAACATGGCAGGCAGCTCTCTCGGAAGCCTCCACAATCTGCCTGGTGCTGTTTATTATTAACTCTGCAGTTGCAGTACACAATACACCCACATCCATAGTGTGGAGCAACAAACATTTCAAGCTTACAGACATTACACTTTTCCCTCCTTAAGAAGTTATTATAACAAACATCATACATAACTTCCATGTTTTACATAACACAGGATATAGACTTTTTTTTTCCATATTTACAAATTTAACTTTACCACTTGATTTCTGTTTCGAAGAGGATACCTTCGCTCTCGAACAGAACCTTCCAAACATGGTGTCGAATCTAAACTCAGTCGAGGCTCATCCGGAGGAACGCTTTCCTCCACGGAATTTCCTTGATTTTCATTTGAACTCACTAACTTCAGGCTCTTTGTTTTCCTGACTCGGACTCAGACTTTCATTCTGATTCTCTCCTGGATTTGTTTCCAGTACATTGGATTTAGGCTTTGCTACTGGTGTATCAAAACTGTCTGATGAGTCAGAAATAATTGAATCATTCCCACCTTCAACTCCTTCCATGTCTGTCGATAAAATATCAATATGAACAAACCTAACCTGTCCATTATCAAACATCTTTACCAAATATATGCGAGGACCACATATCTTCACCACTCTTCCTGATCACCACTTTAACCATTTATGGTGATGGTTCTTCACTCTCATCTTCTGATTTCATTTCACACTTTTCTCTTTTACTCTACCTCTATCATGATTCTCTTTCTGTCTTAATTGTGTCTCTTCTACAGACTGTGCCAAATTTGGCTTTAACAACGAGAATCTGGTTCATGGCTGTCGTTTGAGAAACAACTCTGCTGGTGTTCTACCAGTAGTTGTATGAGAAGTATTTCGATATGTAATTAAAAATTAGCCAATTTGTGATCCAATGACAACTGTCGTTTCCTTGGATTTGGATCTAACATTTGTTTTATGATGGCACGTTTTACAATTTGTACAGTGCGCTCTGCTGCACTATTCGAAGCAGGATGGTATGGTGGAACCTTGGTATGTTTCACACCATTTTTGCTCGTGAATTGTGCAAATTCTTCTGAATGAAATTGTAGTCCATTATCCAAAACAATCTCTTCAGGGAGGTCAAATGAAGAAAATAATTTTCGTAAAATGTCCAATGTTTTACTTGTTGTTATTTTCCACATTGGAAACACCTCAACCCACTTCGAATGGCTATCAATCACAATGAACAATTGTTGTCCTTCTAACTCAGCAAAATCAATATGTAGCCTTTGCCACACCCTGGGAGGCCATTTCCATGGCTGTAATGGTACTGATGGTGGTTGCTTGCTTACCGATTGACATGTCGTACACTGCCTCACGATGTACTCAATAGCTTTATCAAGACCTGGCCACCATAAGTAACTACGGGCAAAACTCTTGGTCAAGCACATTCCCAGGTTCTGGTCATGGAGGTCTCCTAATAATTTGGACCTGAATTTATTTGGTATAACCACTCTTGCACTCCACATGATACAATCTTTATCGACTGATAATTCATTCCTACGAATGAAGAATGGATGTGTATCTTTGTCTGTTACCTGGTTTGGCCATCCATTTACAATATAATCATACACCTTTAACATCACTGGGTCACGTTTGGTTGCTCTACCAAACTCTTCAGCTGTGACTGGCAGTTCATCAATGTATGAAAAATAAAACACTTCTTCCCTATCGGGTGTAACTTGTGATGGGGATGGCAATCTAGACATTGCATCAGCATTACTGTGATCAGCTGATCGTCTGTATTCAATATCATATGTATATGCTGACAAAAATCAAAGCCCATCTCTGCATTTGGGCTGCAGCTAAGGTTGGAACTGGGGACTTTGGATGGAGGATTGCTGTTAGGGGCTTATGGTCCATAACAATGGTAAACTTACGACCATACAAGTATTTGTGAAACTTCTTGACCCCAAAAATTAATGCCAAAACTTTCCTTTCAACTTGCACATAATTACTCTCACTGGCACTGAGAGTGCGTGAAGCAAAAGCAATTGGTCTCTTCCTCACTACTTAATACATGAGAGATTACTGCCCCAACTCCATACGGAGAGGCATCACATGCTAGCTTAATCTCCTTAGATATGTCATAGTGAACTAACATGGTGCTCTCTACCAATTTGCTTTTACACTCCTTGAATGCTGTATCGCATTCTTTTGACCACTTCCAATGGACCTGTTTTTTCAAAAGTTCATTCAGTGGATGTAATACTGTAGCCAAATTTGGTAGGAACTTCCCATAATAGTTTAAAAGACCCAAGAATGAACGAAGTTCAGTGACATTTTTCCATGGTCGGATGTAAACCATCTTTGTCTACTCTGTACCCTAAGTACTCCACTGAGTTTTTAAAATAACTCACACTTACGAGCAGACACTCGTACTCTGTGCTTCTCTAGCCGTTTGAGGACTTCATTCAAGTTGTTATTATGAATTTGCCTATTTGGTGCTGAAATTAGTATGTCATCCAAATAACATACTACCCCTTCAATACCTTGCAAATCTGATTCATCACCCCTTGGAATATGGTAGGGGTGGCAGACATTCCAAATGGTAGCCTATTAAATTGATATTGGCCGAGATGAGTATTTATAGTCAAACATGACTTGGACTCCTCAGCTAGTTCAAGGTGTAAGTAGGCATTCGTAAGATCCAGTTTTGAGAAAATCTGGTCACCTGTCAGTGTTGGGAACAAATCTTCTATATTCGGCAATGTATTGGGGACATTACCCTCAAGAACCTGGTTTACGGTTACTTTATAATCACCACACAATCTTACCTTACTATCGGACTTAGGTACAACAACAATGGGTGTAGCCCAATTACATCGATCTAGCTTACAAATAATGTTCTCAGTCTCTAGTCTTTTGAGTTCTTGCTCAACGTTCTCCTTGAGTGCATATGGTATGGATCATGGTTGTAGTAAACCGATCTAGCGTCCTTCTGTACCCTGACACTCGCCTTGAAGCCTTGGATCGGACTGCCCATTTCGCAAAACACCTTCGGATACTTCTTGATAATCTCATCCGTCGATGAAAATCTCGCTTCCACACAGAAAATCTCACTCCAATCCAGCTTCAGTGAGCTCAACCAATTTCTTCCTAGTAAGGCAGACTTGTTTCCTTTCACTACTATTCGAGGCAAGTTCTGAAATTGATCTTTATATTTCACCGGTACGGTGATACGACCTACCACAGGAATTTTCTCTCCCGAGTAGCCACGCAGCTCTATCTTGGATTTCTCCAGTTGAAAATCACGCAATTTGTCGAGGTACAGCGACTCCGGTACTACACTCACGGATGCACCCGTGTCAATTTCCATTGGTATCTTGAATCCCGCAACATCTATGTGGATTTTGATGCTTTCCGAAACGCTGTCCGTTAACCTTGTGCTCTTGATGACATGTAACTCTAACATCTCCTCGTCCTGTTGTTGTTCTTCTATGCTATGTAGTCTCTTGGGATTTCTACTCATAGCTTTGAACGCTGGACTCATAGCTTTAAAAGCTGGTTTACCCTTCAGTCGGCATGCCTTCGCAAGATGCCCAGTCTTTCTGCAGAAGAAACACTCTGCCTTCATGTATGGTCAACTTTGAGCTATGTGTTGTCCCAGGCACCTATAGCACGACTTCAAAGCTCTGTTAGAATATCCAGCTGCTGAGACTTTGGGCCCCCACCATCTTTTACTTTGAACCTGCAGGTGATTTATCTCGGTTGACTGACGACCGTAATTATTATTTAATTCTCGGGCATATTGTTCGGCCATGCCCATCGACCTCGCTGTCTGACAAGCAATCTCAAAAGTCAAGTCATCTGTCATCAATAACTTCCTTCTGATCGCATCATTTTTCGCCCCACAAACAAAACGATCCCGTAATGCTCGGTTTTGAAAGTTTCCAAAATTAAGTGCATCAATAGCTTTTTTAATGCAATGATGTAATCACTGATACTTTCGTCAATCTTTTGATTCCGAATCCCAAAATGATAGCTTTCAGCAATTTCTAATGGTTTGAGGTTATAGTGCTGCTCCAGCTTCGTTAAAATCTCTAAGCGTTGTATCCTTTCGTTTGTCAGGCACAAGCAGATTCATACAATGCCGGACCCGCCTCCGATAAGGAGATTGCTTTCTTAAGTTCCAACACAGCTCGGTTCTGGACTGCATTGTCTGGAACTTCCGATTATGTTATTTGCAGTGAAATACATTTCTAGCCGATCCACATACGCTTTAAAACGCTCCCGGTTGTGTCTATATTCCCCCAAATGTCTGATTACACCTGCCATTTTAATTTCTAGCTGTTCACACCATGTGCTGTATTTTACCTCGGATTTTTGTAGCTTTTTCCAAAGACAGAAACTTCCAAAGTCTCTCTCTGTCGGCTGGCTGAATCCTTCACTAACAAAATTTAAGCTTTAAATCATCCGAAAAATACCATCCTCGTCGCCAAATGTGATATATTCACAGAGCACAGCAACACAGCTCCTAACATGGCAGGCAGCTCTCTCGGAATCCTCCGGAATTTGCCTGGTTCTGTTTATTATTAACTCTGCAGTTGCAGTACACAATATGTCCACATCAACAGTGTGGAGCTACAAACATTACAAGCTTACAGACATTGCACAGTTAGCCCAACATCTGTTGTTGGGAAAATGCTGGAGTCCATTATTAAAGAAGCAGTAGCAGGACATTTGGAAAAGCATAATACAGTCAAGCAGAGTCAGCATGGTTTTATGCAAGGGAAATCATGTTTGACAAATTTGCTGGAATTCTTTGAGGATGTAATGAGCAGGGTGGATAAGGGGGAACCAGTGGATGTGGTGTATTTGGATTTCCAAAAGGCATTCGATAAGGTGCCATATAAAATGTTACTGCACAAGAGCTCACAGGGTTGGGGGTAATATATTAGCGTGGATAGAGGAATGGCTAACTAACAGAAAGCAGAGAGTCGGGATAAATGGGTCATTTTCCAGTTGGCAAACGGTAACTAGTGAGGTGCCATTGGGATTGGTGCTGGGGCCTCAACTATTTACAATCTGTATTAATGACTTGGTTGAAGGGACAGAGTGTAATGTAGCCAAGTTTGTTGATGATACAAAGATGGGTGGGAAAGCAAGTTGTGAGGAGGACACAAAGAATTTGCAAAGGGATATAGATAAGCTAAGTGAGTGGGCAAACATTTGGCAGATGGAGTATAATGTGGGAAAGTGTGAGGTCATCCACTTTGGCAGGAAAAATAAAAAAGCATATTATTATTTAAATGGAAAGAGATTACAAAATGCTGCATTACAGAGGGACCTAGGGGTCCTTGTGCACGAAACTCAAAAAGTTAGAATGCGGTATAACAAGTAACCAGGAAGGCAAATGGAATGCTGGCCTTTATTGCAAGAGGGATGAGGTATAAAAAGAGGCAGTCCTGCCACAACTGTACAGGTGAGACCGCACCTAGAGTACTGCATACTGTTTTGGTCTTGCATATGAGGCAGTTCAGAGAAGGTTCACTCGGTTGATTCCTGAGATGTAGGGGTTGACTTATGAACCAAGGTTGAGCAGGTTAGGCCTATATTCATTGGCGTTAAGAAGAATGAGAGGTGATCTTATTGAAACATATAGGATTACTGAGGGGGCTTGACAAGGTAGATAGAGAGAGGATGTTTCCACCCGTGGGGAATCTAGAACTAGGGGGCATAGTTGAAGAATAAGGGGTCATCCATTTAAAACTGAGATGAGGAGGAATTTCTTCTCTCAGTGGGTCGTAAATCTGTGGAATTCTCTGCCCCAGAGAGCTGTGGAGGCTGGGTCATTGAATATATTTAAGGAGGAGATACAGGTTTTTGAATGATAAGGAAGTGAAGGGTTATGGGGAGCGGGCGGAGAAGTGGAGCCGAGTCCTCGCTCAGTTCAGCCATGATCTTATTGAATGGCAGAGCAGGCTCGAGGGGCTAAATGGCCTACTCCTGCTCCTATTTCTTAAGTTTTTATGACACTAAAATAGGCTGTGTGGTTGATAATGAAGAAGGAAGCTGCGGATGTTCTTATGTTCTTAACACTGATATCAATCGCGACCACAAGAAGTGAAATATCTTCACAACGAATAGCACGAGAAACAAATTTTTTCCTTATTTTCTACCTATATTGGGTAGAAACTCTGAAGTTTACACAGTGCCGTTTCTTCTACTGTCTTCAAAGAATCATAGAATGGTTACAGCATAGAAGGAGGCTATTCGGTTTGTCAAGCCCGTGCCAGCTCTCTGCAAGAGCACTTTAGCTAGTCCCACTCCCCTGCCCTTTCCCCGTAGCCTTGCAAATTCTTTTCCTTCAGATTTCGGTCTTCAATTCAGCAACTTCACAAATAACTGAGTTTCATCAGAAACTACAAACAAAGCAGACCGCGTGGCAGAGTGGGTTGGCACAGTCCTTGTAACTTAGACTTAGGGTCAAGTCAATTACATAACACTGGAATGAAAGACTTCACTGCCTGCCCATGTGAAATGACTTTTGGCAGTCTTGAGGGTGTGGGCCCACTACACAAAAATACTTGCAATTAAGCACAAATAGAGGATACAAGGATGGTTGGAGTGGAATGTGGAATAAATATATTTTTTTTGATGTGAGACTTGAGGTACTTTGTGGGGCACAGAAGAAACCCTTTACTCTGCAATTGGATTGCAGTACTTTACTTGCAAACTCCACGCAATAATTGGGTTCTAAAAGCACAAAACTGCACTTATTGCATTCTGTTTCAACTCTTCAATCTAATGACAAAAATAACCAGAACACAATACTGTCCTGAGCAACAGCACCACTGAAAAACTCAGTTGTAAAATGTTGTGGTTAGAACATAGAAAGCCTATGACTCTCTGCAGCAGCACATCCGTTACATAAAAAATGCATGCCATGAACTTGCAACTGAAAGAAAACAAATTGATTAGTGCTGGTTAAATAACTCAGAAGTATCAGAGATATAAAAGTTATATCAGCTACAGTACAACTTGTTTACTTTCTGGTCCCTAGTATGTTTTATTTATACAGTTTCTTCCAATATTTTTCCTTTGTTAGAGTGCCCGAAAATAGATAAACTTTCATTTTCGATGAGACCCGATGTATACAGGATCACACTCAGGTCAACATTTTTCAAGCACCTCATGAGCACATATAATACGGAACTTTACTAATGCATTGGAAACAAGTTCCAACAGTTGCTTGTGGAGTGCAAACTAAAAAAGTGAAGAGATCATACGTATTTGAATACGCTCGGAATTTGCAGTCAGCAGCGAAACAAAGGTGCGCGCTGCTGGCTGCTAAGTACGCTCCACACAAGGATTTCGCAATCCTGTGTCAAAAACTTCGGGTTTTCCGATCTTTAATTCAATTCAATGAACTGTAGTGGGGAGCCTCTTGTTCGAACTACTGTGACATCAACAGGCTGTCTAAGCAGCCAATCAAAAGGCAGAATTCTCAGACAATGAACAAGGAAGTGAGTAAGCCCTTAAAAATCTAACTTTTTAAAATAGCTAGAGAGAGCAAAAGAAAGATTGGGGCTCTCATGTGGGGTAAAGGCAAACCTGAAATAAAGATGGACAAACTTTTTTTTTAATTTGAAAAGTTTCTTAAAAACTTTGGGTTAAAAATTCATTAACCTGGTGTCCGGTTTTTCAGCGATATTTTACCGTTTTAGGTGAAAAACGGTGAACCTGGAAATTCAGAAAAGTCTTGCAGCGGCGCTTTTTAGCGCTGGAGAGAGAAGCGATGCCGTGCAAGACTCAAAATAGCGCTTTCGCCAAAAATTTGGCACACAGCGCACCCATATTTAGGATGAAAAAAACCACCAGGGAAAAACCTGCATTGCAGGCCTTGGAACAATGGTCGGTCTGAAGATCTGCAAAAAAGGTAAGTTAAGTTTTTATTTTTTAATTCTCTTTTGCGATTCGCTAGTTAAGTGTTTTGTGAATGTTGCGATTTTTTATTTTTTGTTTTTTCAATTTATTTTTTTGGTGTTTTCCCCACTCCCGAGGCCTCTCTCGCAGCGGTATCGGCCTCGAAAAAGTTGCAGAAAATTTGCGGTTTGCGCCACGAATCTTTGTGCAACGCCGATTTTTACCACTGCGCAAAATGAAGTTCCAATTTCCAGCCTCATAGCGATAGCGTTGCCATAATGATAATTTGGGCGTAAAAATATAATTATCGCCGAGAACCGAATTTCTAGCCCAATAATTTTTATTAACATGGACAAATTTCACACTGCACAAAATTAAAAGCAGTTTTCCAGGCATTTTACATTTGTTTAACAGTGATAACGTTAAAACCCCAGTTACATCTAATCCCTTTGAATCTAACTATTAATGGAGAACTTAATAGCGTACTTACTGTGGAAAAGCCAAAGTTGTCAGTTGCAATGATTTGGCTGATAACTCAGATTGCCAGCTCCGTGGGTGGGGAGGCGCAGCGCAGCCTGCTTCGGAACTCTCAACGACTGACCACAACTTTGGGATATCCCGAAGTTGATGTCAGTTTCAAAAGTGAATGACGGCGAACGCTGCCAGTTCGCCAACATCCCAACTGCAAATTCTGGGCCATACCATATAAGGAATCTTGACTATAGCCATACCTCTTCTACAATACCCTATACATGCAAGTTAAAATGGGCATATTTAATCTTGAAAATGTTGTACTTTTACACACATACATCCCACATTATTTCGACCACATCGAAATAATCAATAGACCTCACAGCAAATCTTTGCAGCATTCGCAAAAAACTTTTAAAATTCACACTCCAGAATTGTATCTTACTTTTGGTCGGGGTGAGGACGGTGAGGTGAAACAAGAAAAAAAAAGTTTCACAAAGCTGGATACTAAACATTAATGGAGGTCTTGCACAGAAACTGATCATCAGGTTTCAAAATCTTTGTTCATCGACATTCAGGAAATGGAACTCTTGGTTGGTTACAAGTGTCAAGAGCTTTCAGAATTTAAACAGTGTTGCTGGGGTTAATTTAATTTCCTTTTTTTCATTGCCAGCCCTATGGTGGAAGGGGATATTGAATTGGGAAAGCATCCAGTCACAATGCAAAGTTTGCAGTTCTGACACCAGACACGCAAGTAAAAACATTCCATATGAAACCTTTTAGGTAGACAAGAACATGTTTATGGGCCCAAGTTTCGGCCTCAGTTGCTCCTGATTTTTTTGAGCAACTGGTGTAGAACAGAGTATCTTAGAAATTCAAATTCTCGGCATTTAGTTTGCTCCAGTTCTAGTCAGTTAGAACAATTTCACTTTGGAACAGAATTTTTTTTTCAAAAGGGGGCGTGTCCGGCCACATATGCCTGTTTTCAAAGTTTCGTGAGTGAAAACTTACTCCAAACTAACTTAGAATGGAGTAAGTGAAGATTTTTGTAAGCTCGAAAAAACCTTGTCCACACTTTAGAAAATCAGGTGTAGGTTACAAACTAGGCGTAAGGAACGAGGTGGGGGGGGGAGGTGGGGGAAGGGAAGTCATTAAATTCGACAATCAATCCTTAGTTATACTTATACAAATATTATACAAATAAATCCAACCTGAATAAAAATTTATAAGCAAAGAAAAGATTAAATAAACCATGTTCCTACCTGTGTGAAACAGCAGGAGCCTTCGAGCTGCTGTGCTTCAGGCAGGCCTTTCATGTTGGAGACAGGCAGGGGTGTGGCGTCAGTGTCTCGACGGCAGCCCCAACAGCGGCAACAAGCAGCCTTCGAGCTGAGCTGCTGTGCTGCAGGCAGGCCTTCATTCTGTTAGTGGCTGGCTGGCAGCTGAAGGATCAACACGGGAGGCACGCAGCTTTTCAAGGGGGTTGAGGCCATTCGGCCATGGGATAGGAGCGGCGTCAGTGGCTGGCCGGCAGCCGAAGGATCAACACCGGACGCACGCAGCTTTTCAAGGGGGTTGAGGCCATTCGGCCATGGGATAGGAGCGGCGTCAGTGGCTGGCCGGCAGCCGAGTCCTTTTAAAAATGGCCGAGTGCCAATGTTTGTTTGACACTGCGCGTGCGCGCATGCTCCAACGCGCACGCGCAGGTTTGCCGGCACCACGTTGGCTCATTTAAATTGAACCCGCCCCCCCACTACTTACAGAATCGCCGCGAGTGTTTGGCTCCACCCCCGCTGTGAAGAGCGCGCCAAGCTGAGATCGAACTCCGAGGAGCTGGAGAATATCGAAGTTTTTTTCTAGCGCACTTTTAGGCGCGAAGAACAGGCGTCCAGCTTGGAGGTGCGCCGTTTTCGGCGCGGGCCGAAACTTGGGGCCATAGAATGGTCTCAGACCGGAAACGTTAACTCTGTTTCTCTCACCACAGTGGCTGCCTGGCCTGCTGAGTGTTTCCAGCATTTTCTGATTGTGTTTATGAATGGTTGTTATCCCACCCATGTTGAATATAGAATTTATTGTAAATACCTCAGATAATGACCTAATCACAACTAGTTTTCCCTGAAAGCCACCAGTAAATGAAAACATTTTGCTGTGAACTCCGACCAAACAACCGACGTTAATCTTTCTGGCCAAGCAATCCTACGAAGAAAACAAAAATGAATCCTCCCTTGCGAATCTCTGCCATCTGTCACCATGGTAACCAAATCATAGAATGATAAAGTACAGAAGGAGGTCATTCGGTCCATCGCGCCTGTGCCAATGTTGCTAATAAAACAGGTACAAATGATAATCTGCAGCTTTTTCTTCAGTGTTGTAACAGATATTGTGCTAGAAAAGGTAAGCGAGAATATGCTACGTGGAGCATCTCTCTCCATTCCCCTCCCTGCTCCCATAGTAAGTACCAATGTCTTAGATCAAAATGTGTCCATCAAAAGTTGAAGATCTGAACTGAAGGAATGTACCAACTAAAATGAAACAGAGAAGAAAGTATGAGAGAGGCAAAATTAGGATTGACACCAAACCTCAGGTCCCTGTATACATTCACAAATTGTAGGTCAGTGACTTTGTAGTGAGTGTTATGCTTTTTAAAAATTTAAACTAGAAAGTCGGAAGAGGTCAGTGGCCCCACCTACAACGTGAGGAAGTTGAACACTAAAACAACATGCACAATATCCTGGCCACCATACACACCATGGATGAGTGGCTGGGCAAGATGGAGAGATCATCTCTTGGATGAATATTCCAATTCAGATGAGTAGCTCCATCTATGGCATGGCTGATGAGCTTGACCAACCATGTGCACCAGAGAGGACAGGACAGTCTTGATAAGAGAATGTGTTCAGCTCTAAGGCAATACCTTTGACTCGATGCATGAAGACTGATCACTGGCAGCCATTAACAGATGCTCACCAGCCATCGCCTAAGTAGGGGATGTTAGGTATAGGATAGTAGAATGCAAGCCAGTACCATGTCCTTCATATCAGAACAGTACACCAAAACATGTCATTAAGTTACTCCTGTCAAAGGCACCGAGCCCTGCATAATGTCTGTTTGAAGTTCTCTTTCCTTTACTGCTACAATATGAAGGAATACAAGTGATCCCTCCACCATGCCATGTGAACTAGCTGAAGATCCCAAGTTTAACAAGCTAACTTCCACCAGTATAGGAGCAGAGAAAATAAAACCAGAGACTTAATACCAGTGATTTACAATTACTCAGATTTGAGCCCTGATCTGAATGCAGCCTCCCCTGATGTGGTGCACTGGCTCTTTTAATCGCGGACTCCCACTGGAAATTCTGCCATGCAGCTAACCGGAAAACCGGCAGATGAGTCACTTAGCCAGGAAATCCTGAAACCATGTGTAAATAACAGCCAGGCCTCCATGTTTCCACCCTCCACTTAAAATCTGGGTCTATGTATCACATTTCAGGATTTGTTGACCATTTTCCTACAGAAAGGATTTGGAAATGAGTTGCAGATAAGTGGTGCACTTTACCTTAAAGAGAGTTCACAGTGGCTTAAAATTTTCCTTCCAGTTATATGCTGCAGTTGCTGATACAAACAGGAATGGCGACCCAGAATTTCCTCAAAAGGCGCAACATAAAGATACGCCAGAATTTATGCACATTTTACTGCCGGTATTGTGGTGGAGAGTAAAAGGTGGTTGGTTTTCATTATGGGCCTACAGGTGAATCATTAGATGGGGAAGAAGTGAGAGAGACAGATCACCCAGTTCCCGTAGTCAGAAGTGACAAAAAGAGAGAAAACCCCATGAAGGTCATTCAAGCCGTTCTACTGAGAAAAAAGAAAAGCTGAGGCAGTTCACTGTAAGATTAGTTGCCAACCAAGCCAGTGCATAGGCCTATTTCAATGCAAAAATGGCAAAAACAAGCATCATTTCGAACCTTACCCCAGGGCAAGAAAGTGCGGTTTATTATTTGTCTCATTTACAAGGAGGAGTTTGAAGATCAGTGAAATGAGATTTGATTATAATTTTCATTATGTTCCTGCTGTCTGTAAAATAAAGCAGCTTAACAATACATGTTTGGTCTTGTTTCACTAAACTGCTCGGAGTTCATCTAATGAAAGATTGGAGAAGTGCATGTGCGGGCACAGGTGAAATACACAGTATCCAGTTCAGATTACAAGGGGTTCTATAATATGCCCTAGTTGTACTTTTGCACAATTAGACCAGTACGGGTGTACTCCTAAATGTAAGACAGGGCTGGGATGGAGGGGAACCAATCACAAAAGTGACCAGCAATACTGAATCGAAGGGAAAATGTGTAATATTTTGCTACAAGGCATTTGGACAGAAATAAAGTGAAAACGGGAACATTTCACACCATGATATTAGACAGGTAATTGAACTCAAGTAGTCTGTGCATCATCATCTACTCCAAATTAAAAAGCTTCCAATGTAGATTTGCATCGTTTACTTATACTTTATTTATTTTCTCTTCTCTTCCCAAAACATTCCTCCTTCTTCTCAATTATTTTCACATTCTGAAAGTTTAGCTGGTTTGCTCTACTTTGAAAGACTGGGGTTAAGCTCAGGTGCGACACTCCCATGGATTGTGGCAAGATGCTTCCAAATGATGCTTATTCTGCCTAAAATTTGAATATAACCTTAGTGTTGTCAATTGGTCTACAAGTATTAATAGCATAACAAGAACTCTCAACTACAAAAATAATTTGGTTTGTGAATTGTTTTGACAGATTTGAAATGGAATGATTTCTTTACTTTTATTTTCATATAACAAAGAAACACATCACAGGTTGACGATAAACGAGTCCCGAGTTGACCCTGGGAATTTAACATTCATCACAAAGGCTTTTTGGGCAGCATCACAGTCAACCTGCTCACTGAGGCAACAGACATGCTTACAGTTTCTGTCTGCAAGTATGTCTCCACAAGTACAGACTACTGCATCCAGAACTCAGAAAACTCGGGAGTTGTCTGATCAACTCTCCTCGGATTCATGAAAAAAAAATGAATGAGCCCACGACCCATCCGGAATAGGGCGTCTGTGTTCCGTCGAAATCAGATAGACATGGTGCACTAACTGACATTGCAGTCAACTCCCAACACCTGAAGTGACTCCTTAGCCAGTAAAGTGATCACAAACGCTGCAAAATTCACTGCAGCAGAACAGTTGGGAGTTACTGAGGACCCCTCCAAAATAGAAGCAATCAATTGACAAAGTTCCTTTTTTATCTCAGTAATGAGCTTAAAACATCTAATAACATTGATGCGAAAGTTGCCAGGGCATGGCTGGCTCTTGTCTCTCTGCTTTTTCAATGCAGCACCCCTTCCTTCACATACTTGTCTGCTAAGTTAATTCTTGAATCATAAGTTTACAGCACAGAAGGAGGCCATTTCGGCCCATCGTGTCCATACGATTGAAAACATGATTTTCAATAGTCCTGTCCCCAGTTGGAAGATGACTCAATGACATGTCATTATCTTTTATAACAGCTGAAAACAGAGTCACTTCAGTGGATTAGCTCCAGCCCCTAATAATTCTGTTTTTAATCTACTCTGAGAAACTATTTGCTATTGTACTAAATCCAAAGATTTTGGATATACACAAGACTTGGGATATCCATAGGATATACGGCACAGAAACCGGCTATTCGCTCCAACCAGCCTATGCCAACATTTATGCTCCACGCAAACCTACTCCCGTCATTCCTCATCTAAATCTGTCAGCATAACCCTCAATTCCATTCTCCCTCATATGCTTGTCTAGCCTCCCCTTAAATGCATCTATACTATTCGCTTCAATCACTTCCTGTGATAGTGAGTTCCACATTCTCACCACTCTTTGGGTAAAGAAGTTTCTTCAGAATTCCCTATTGGATTTCTTGGTGACCATCTTATATTGATGGCCTCCAGTTATGCTCTTCTCCACAAGTGGAAATATTCTCTCTGTATCCACTCTATCATCCCTCAGCCTTTTTTCAAGAAAAAAAAAAGAGACCCAGCCCTGTTCATCCTTTCCTGATATGTATCCCCTCGCATTTCTGATATCTTCTCTACACTCTCTATATCCTTTTTTATAATATGGCGACGAGAACTGTGCACAGTACTCTAAGTGTGGTCTAACCAAGGTTCGATACAGGTTTAGCATAACTTCCATACTTTTCAATTCTATACCTCTAGAAATAAACCCAAGTGCTTGGTTTGCTTTTTTTATGGCCTTGCTAACCTGTGTCGCAACTTTTAGTGATTTTGTATTTGAACCCCTATCACTACCACATTTCTATTCTGCTCTCACCCCTGCACCCCACCGTTCCCCCCCCGCAAATCTGGCTGTCCACAAACTCCCACATACTGCAGTTCAGACACACAACCTGCTCTGCCATATCTTAGTCTAGCCTTATTTTATTTATTTAATCAGTTAAAGTCTTCATTCAACGATTATTTCTAGTCATATTAATTAGTTTATCTAATTTAGTTTTACATTTAATAAAGTACGTTATAGTTTCCTGCTCTTGGTTTAAACCACTTTCTTAGCTTGGAGGAAAAAACCGTTAATACTCACCAATCACCTACCTACTGTCCTGTGACGTCACTCCTTTTTTTTGCTTTTTTTGTATCCACTCTCCCGCTGTGCTCTGCTACACTGCCGCTGCGTTCCCATGCTGTAATGGTCCTGTTATGTATGGAACACCTTGTAACCAGTATTCTACCACCACCAGAGGGCGCATCTGTTGGAGTCCCAAGAGATTCCAGCATCCCTTGGGAACACTGCATATAAGCAGGCCTCCCATGCTGTGCTGGCACTCTGGAGTCAGAATAAAGAGAATAAAGGTCACACTTACTCAAGTCTACAGTACTCAGTCACATTGCTTTATTTGAGACACAACAACGAGCGACAAGTAATAGATAACAAACCATCACGTGAAAATGCAGAGAATTGTTGGTATCCTGGAGAAATTCTCAGAAGGTGACGATTGGGAAGCCTTCATGGAGCGACTCGACCAATACTTTGTGGCCAACGAGCTGGAAGGGAATGAGAATGCTGCCAAATGAAGCGTGATCCTCCTCACCGTCTGCGGAGCAACAACCTATAAGCCTCATGAATAATCGTCTTGCTCCGGTGAAACCAACAACCAAATCGTATAAAGAACTGTGTACGCTGGTCCGGGAGCACCTAAATCCGAAGGAGAGCATTCTGATGGCAAGGTATCGATTTATAGGTCAACGGTCTGAAGGCCAGGAAGTAGCAAGCTATGTCGCTGAACTAAGGCGCCTTGCAGGACAATGCGAATTCGATGGATTCCTAGAGCAAATGCTAAGAGACTGTTTTGTGCTTGGCATTGGCCATGAGGTTATCCTTCGCAAATATTGACTGTTGAAACACCGAACCTGAGCAAAGCCATAACAATAGCCCAGGCATTTATGTCCACCAGCGATAACACCAAACAAATTTTGCAGCAGAAAGATGCATCGGCAAGTACTATACACAAAGTAACGTCATTTTCAGGCAGGAATGCATATGGCAGAATGTACACGCCTGCAGCTGCACGACCTCAGATAACTGAGTCCGCCATCGTGTGAATGCGAGGCAATTAATACCTTGTTGGCGCTGATCACCGAGTCCATCAATGCCGCTTCAAACACTATCCATGCAAAGGCTGGGGAACAATGGGACACCTCCAGTGAATGTGCAGACAAGCTGCAAACCCTGCAAACCACCACATTGCAAAGGAAGACCAATCCATGGCGGATCAAACTGAACTGGAGACTCGAACCGAGGAGGCAGAAGTGTACAGGGTACACAACTTCACCACGCAATGTCCACTGATCATGTTAAAAGTTGAACTGAACGGAATTCCAGTATCCATGGAATTAGACACGGGTGCAAGTCAGTTTATCATGAGCAAAACGCCTTAGAGAGGCTGTGGTGCAACAAGGATTAAAGGCCCAATCTGAGCCCTATTCATACCAAGCTGAGAACTTACACTAAAGAGCTGATTCCTGTAATTGGCAGTGGAGCAGTAAAAGTCTCCTATGATGGAGCGGTGCACGAACTACCACTATGGATTGTACCAGGAGATAGCCCCACACTGTTCGGCAGAAGCTGGTTTGGAAAAATCCGCTGGAACTGGTATGACATCCGAGTGTTTTCGTCCGTCGACGACGCCTTATGTGCCCAGGTTTTGAGCAAGTTCCCGTCGTTGTTTGAGCCAGGCATCGGAAATTTCTCTGGGGTGAAGGTGCAGATCCACTCGGTTCCCGGTACACGACCCACCCACCACAAGGCAAGTGCGGTGCCATATACAATGCGAGAGAAAGTGGAGATCGAGCTAGACAGGCTGCAATGAGAGGGCACCATCGCGCCGGTTGAGTTCAACGAGTGGGCCAGTCCGATTTTTCCGGTTCTCAAGGGCGATGGCACAGTCAGAATTTGTGGGGACTATAAAGTAACGATTTACCGTTTTTCGCTGCAGGACCAGTACCCGCTACCCAAGGCAGACGACCTACTTGTGACGCTGGCAGGAGGGAAGACATTCACCAAGTTGGACCTGACCTCGGCCTACATGACGCAGGAGCTGGCGGAATCTTCGAAAGGCCTCACCAGCATCAACACGCACAAAGGTCTGTTCATCTACAACAGAAGACTGTTTGGGATTCGATCGGCCGCTGTTATTTTTGAAAGGAACATGGAGAGTCTGCTTAAGTCGGTTCCGCGCACCGTGGTTTTCCAGGACGACATATTGATCACAGGTCAATACTTGCAGAACCTGGAAGAGGTTCGAAGTCGGCTAGATGTCGGCTAGATCGTGTGAGATTCAGGTTGAAATGCTCGAAGTGCGTTTTCCTGGCGCTAGAGGCGAGTTCTGAGGGAGAAGAATCGCAGCTGAAGGCATCAGACCCACCGACGCCAAGACGGATGCCATCAAGAACTTGCCGAGACCACAGAACGTGACGGAGTTGCGGTCGTTCCTGGGACTCCTCAATTATTTTGGTAATTTCCTACCTGGGTTAAGCACCTTGCTAGAACCTCCACACATGTTGCTACGCAAGGGAGATGACTGAGTATGGGGGAAATCACAAGAGACTGCTTTTGAGAAAGCCAGAAATCAGTTACGTTCCAACAAACTGCTTGTTCTATATGACCCATGTAAACGTTTAGTGCTAGCTTGCGATGTGTCTTCGTATGAGGTCGAGTATGTGTTACAACAAGCAAACGAATCAGGAACATTGCAACCGGTCGCTTATGCGTCCAAGAGTTTGTCCAAGGCCGAAAGGTCCTGCAGCATGGTGGAAAAAGCAGCTCTGGCATGCATTCACAGAGTGAAAAAAATGCATCAGTATCTGTTTGGGCTTAAGTTCAAGTTAGAAACTGACCATAAGCTGCTCATATCACTATTCTCAGAAAGCAAAGGTATTAATACCAATGCCTCTGCTCGCATCCAAAGATAGGCGCTCATGCTGTCTGCATATAACTATGTAATTCACCACAGGCCAGGCACAGCGCTGATGCTCTCAGTCGGCTACCATTACCCACCATCAGTGTGGAAATGGCACAGCCTGCAGACTTGCTCTTGGTGATGGATGCATTTAAAAATGAAAAGTCACCTGTTATGGCCCGCCAGATCAGGAACTAGACCAGCCAGGATCCTTTACTGTTCCTTGTAAAAAAAAAAAACTGTGTCCTCCATGGGAGCTGGTCCAGGGGAGATGCATGAAGAGATCAAGCCATTCCAGCGGCGCAAAGACGAAATGTCTTTTGTGGGGTAATCGCGTGGTTTTGCCTAAGAAAGGCAGGGAAACATTCATACGCGACCAACACAGTACCCACCCAGGCACAGTAATGATGAAAGCTATAGCCAGGATCCCATGTGTGGTGGCCCGGCATCGACTCAGATTTGGAGTCTTCCGTGCGCCAATGCAACATTTGTTCTCAACTGAGCAATGCACCCAGAGAGGCACCGCTAAGTTTGTGGTCATGGTCCTCCAAACCGTGGTCGAGGATCCACGTTGACTTCACTGGCCCGTTTCTAGGCAAAATATTTTTGGTTATTTTGGATGCTTATTCAAAATGGATTGAGTGTGTAATAATATCTGTAAGCACGTCCACTGCCACCATCGAAAGCCTACGAGCCATGTTTGCCACGCATGGCCTCTGCCTGATGTCCTTGTCAGCGACAATGGACCATGCATCACCAGCGCTGAATTCAAGGAATTCATGACCCGCAATGGGATCAAGCATGTCACATCTGTCCCGTTCAAGCCCACATCTAACAGCCAGGCAGAACGGGCAGTCCAAACCATCAAGCAAAGCTTGAAACGCGTCTCGGAAAGCTCCCTGCAGGCCCGCCTGTCCAGAGTCCTGTTCAGCTACTGCACAAGACCCCACTCGCTCACCGGGGTTCCCCCTGCCGAACTGCTCATGAAAAGGGCACGCAAGACAAGGCTCTCTCTAGTCCACCCTTATCTCCATGATCATGTCGGGGGCAGGCGGCATCTACAAAGCATGTACCATGATCGCGCAAGTTTGTCATGCAATATTGAAGTCAATGACCCTGTATTTGTGCTCAACTATGGACATGGTCCCAAATGGCTTGCTGGCACTGTCTTAGCCAAAGAAGGGAGTAGGGTGTTTCAGGTCAAACTTGCAAATGGACTAACTTGCAGAAAGCATTTGGACCAAACCAAACTGCGATTTAACCAGCCACGAGCAACCTGAAGAGGATACCACCAACTTTGACCCTGCGATACACACATAAGTGGCAACCGACATCACGGTTGACCACGAAGCTGAACTCATCACCCCATCAGCCCAGCAAGGCCAGCTGCACAGCAGCCCAGCGAAAGCCCAACCTACTCACCTGCACCTGTGTTTGCACCGAGACAATCGATTAGGGAGCGGAAAGCCCCAGATCGTATCACCCTGTAAATAAGTGTACTATTGACTTTGGGCAGGGGGGAGAAGTGATGTTACTTATGCAACACCTTGTAACCAGCATTCTACCATCACCAGAGGGCGCATCTGTTGGAGTCCCAAGGGATTCCAGCGTCCCTTGGGAACACTGCATATAAGCAGGCCTCCCAGGCTTTGCCTGCACTCTGGAGTCAGAATAAAGAGACTAAGGTCACACTTACTCAAGTCTACAGTACATTGCTTTATTTGAGACATAACAAGTCCAACATGTCTCTTTGTTGATCAATGTAAATACACCTGCCATGCAGTTAGTGATACATACAGGAATGATAAGATTTTTTTTTAAATAAGTGACAGCTAAGCCGTGCACTGATCAAGAGTAGCTGCTGATGAGGGTGGCTGCATGTTGCTGCATGAAGTGTGAGGGGTTTCACAGGATGGTGGGATACAAGTTCACATCAGTAATTGCCCAAACAAAAAGTCATCAAGCTCAGCCTTGCTGTTCTGGGGAAGTGCCAAAAAAATGCTCCAGTCCCTGAAACAGATCACATGATTGCACTCTGAGCCACATGCAGTGTACATCGTTTTCAGTGGCTGATCTGCAATTGTCAGCTTGGCTCAATTGGTAGCCCTTTTGCCAATGAGTCAGATGGTTATGTGTGCAAGGCCACTTCCAGGAATTCACCACATTATCTAGGTTGAACTGCCAGAGAATCCGTTGGATATGTGCATTCAATTAAAATTGAACTATTCTGCCAGTGGAGATAATCAGTTGGCTTCACAATTCAACTGGTTGTTTCTTTTTGAAAAATTATGTAACATTAAATGAACAAAGCACACTCTCTCTTTCCCTAATCTGTCTGTCTTTCACTGTCCGTCTCTCTTACTCCAATATACTTTTTAAAGTTTGAGAAATAGGAAACAAACTACAACAGGTATGTAATTAGGTCATTTCTTTCACAAACAAAAAATACTTTTTTTTTTAAAAAGCACTCAATATAAATTTTACCTTAGTTAAGCTTTTGAAATTTCCCCACTTGTTTTCAAAATTATTTGCACAAAAACTAATAGGCAAAAAGTGCTAGGAGGCAAAGAAAAATATCCAATCAATACAGCTGTCTGGTGCTTTTTTTAAAAATTATCGGGTTGTGGACATCACTGGCAAGGCTGGCATTTATTGCCCTCAAGAAGGTGGTGGAGGGCTTTGAGAAGAGGAATTAGTGACAAGCTTAGAGTTTGTGGCAGGGGCCAAAGGTGATGGCTTCAGTCATGCAATGTTTAACTGGAGGAAATTGTGGCTCATTCAGAACTGGATGTCAAACATGCAGGCTGGCAACAAAGAGACAGTGGATGGGTTGAGAGAGGTGGTGGCTAGATAGAATTGGGCATCATCTGCATATATGTAGAACCGGAGCCCACGTCTTCAGATGTTGTCATCAAGGAGTAACATGTAAATGAGGAAGAGCTAACCGTACAGGGGCGGGAAGAGATACCATTGTGGAAAAAACTATTTTGATCAGAAGTAGACTGTACATGTAACTAATAAACTTTAAAGCTGATTGATAGATAGGTCGCTTGATGGATCAGGGTGAGCTATAACATGTGACTGGATAAGTACAGTGCATTCAATTCTATGAAGTTGGACCCCATGAAGGTTAAATAATTCTTGACCTTGTGCCTTCAATTCCTGTTGAGCTTTCTGGTTGTTGTGAGTCGCCTTTGTTTAAATTTCACAGTTGCAAAGGAGTAAGGTGACATGAATTGTTTACTTCATCAGAAGTGTCTCACTCACCTGTCAAGGCTTAATTCAACAAAATCAAGTTTTCTCCATTATACATGAGATCATACGGTAACAAAGGTTCTATTTATTAAGATTAGAGCAGGAATTACTTCCATTGAACCATATTGAGTTAACTACACAAACATATGAATTAGTATCAATGCTCTTCACCGTGGCTCGAAACACCTGACCCAAAGAAAACATTCTCAGATATGCTGTGCAGTAAACGTTCTTTTATTCATGGTTGATGCATTTAATAGTGTATGAGTCCTTTCTTGAAGTGTAAGGTACATAACATAAAAAATGATTTAATCTGGTAAATTAAACAATGAAAACATTCATAGCTCTTTATTTCAGCTAAGATAATTCTCAAGTAAAACTAATTTTTTAAGTGTGAACATAAGCTGTACAGTGCCTAAATAGTATGAGTTATATATGTAAACGTGTAAATATCTTGTTTAACCACCAGAGGGCTCATCCCCTGAAGCCCCAAGGGATCCCACAATCCCTTGGGAGCACCTGTACATAAGGAGGCCTCACAGGCAGGAGAGGCATTCTGGAGACCTGTAATAAATGACTGCGGTCACACCTTACTTTGAGCTCACAGTATCTGGTCAGACTCTTTATGCAATACATAACAACTGGCGATGAGAAACAGATGATGAACCCCACCGCAACGATGCAGAGAACTGTGGGCATCCTGGAGAAATTTTCGGAGGGAGATGATTGGGAAACCTTCGTGGAGCGACTCGACCAATACTTCGTGGCCAACAAGCTGGAAGAAGCGAACGCTGCCAAACGAAGGCCGATCTTCCTCACCGTTTGCGGGGCACCAACGTATGGCCTCATGAAAAATCTGCTTGCTCCATCAAAACCCACAGAGAAGTCGTACGATGATTTGTGCACACTGGTCCGGGAGCATCTAAACCCGAAGGAAAGCATTCTGATGGCGAGGTACCGGTTCTACACGTACAAGAGGTTTGAAGGTCAGGAAGTAGCGAGCTGCGTCACCGAGCTAAGATGCCTTGCAGGACATTGCGAATTTGAAGGACACTTGGAGCACATGCTCAGGGACTTCTTTGTACTTAGCATTGGCCATGAAGTAATACTTTGTAAACTTTTGACTGTAGAGATCCCAACCTTGAGTAAAGCCATAGCGATAGCCCAGGCGTTCATCGCCATCAGTGACAATATCAAACAAATCTCTCAGCACACGATTGCTGCTGCACATACTGTGAACAAAGTAATGTTGTTTTCGAATCGTAATGTACAGGGCAGGCCTCACATGCCTGCAGCTGCACATCCGCAGATGTCTCAGAGTCCACCATTAAGGGTGGTGAACGCAAGGCCATTAATATCTTGTTGGCACTGCGGGGGTGATTATCATTTCCATTCATGCCGCTTCAAAGGATACGTTTGCAAGGGCTGCGGAACAATGGGACACCTCCAACGTATGTGCAGGCGAGCTGCAAATACTGCTAATCCTGCAAACCACAATGTTGCAGAGGAGGACAGATCCACAGTGGATCATGACGAACCAGAACTTCAGACAGAGGAGCCAGAGGTACATGGGGTGCACACATTTACCACAAAGTGTCCCCCGATAATGCTGAAGGTTGAATTAAATGGACTCCCGGTGTCAATGGAGCTGGACACGGGCGCGAGCCAGTCCATTATGAGCAAAAAGACTTTCGACAAATTGTGCTGCAGCAAGGCCTCAAGGTCAGTCCTGACTCCCATTCGCACTAAACAGAGAACGTACACAAAGGAACTGATTCCCGTAATCGGCAATACGACTGTAAAGGTCTCCTACGATGGAGCGGTGCACAAGTTACCACTCTGGGTGGTACCGGGCGATGGCCCCACGCTGCTCGGCAGGAGCTGGCTGGGGAAGATACACTGGAACTGGGACAACGTCCGAGCGCTGTCGTCCGTCGACGACACTTCATGTGCCCAGGTCCTAAACAAGTTCTCCTCGCTGTTCGAACCAGACATCGGGAAGTTCCAAGGAGCAAAAGTGCAGATCCACCTGATTCCGGGGGTGCGACCCATCCAACACAAGGTGAGAGCAGCACTGTACATGATGAGAGAGAGGGTGGAGATCGAGCTGGACCGGCTGCAATGAGAGGGTATCATTTCGCCGATCGAATTCAACGAGTGGGCCAGTCCGATTGTTCCAATTCCTCAAGGAAGACGGCACCGTCAGAATCTGTGGTGATTACAAAAAGTAACTATCAATCATTTCTCCCTGCAGGATCAATACCCACTACCAAAGGCAGACGACCTATTTGCGACGCTGGTGGGAGGAAAAACATTCACGAAGCTGGACTTGAGCTCGGCCTACATGACGCAGGAACTGGGGGAATCATCGAAGGGCCTCACCTGCATCAACATGCACAAAGGTCTCTTCATTTACAACAGATGCCCATTTGGGATTCAATCAGCCACAATGATATTCCAGAGGAACATGGAAAGCTTACTGAAGTCGGTCCTGCACATTGTGGTCTTCCAGGACGACATCTTGGGTTACAGGTCGGGACACCGTTGAGCATCTGCAGAACCTGGAGGAGGTCTTTAGTCAGCTTAATTGTGTGGGGCTCAGGTTAAAATGCTCGAAGTGCATTTTCCTGGCGCCCGACATGGAGTTCCTGGGGAGAAGAATCGCGACGGACGGCATCAGGCTCACCGATTCAAAGACGGAGGCAATCGAGAATGCACCGAGACCACAGAACGTGACGGAGCTGTGGTCGTTTCTAGGACTCCTGAACTACTTTGGTAACTTTTTACCGGGTCTCAGCACACCGTTAGAACCACTGCACTCTTTACTGCGTAAAGGAGATGAATGGGTATGGGGTAAAAGCCAAGAAAATGCCTTTGTAAAAGCTAGAAAACTGTTATGCTTGTGTTGTATGATTCATGTAAGCGTTTGGTACTAGCATGGGATGTGTCATCATACGGTGTCGGGTGTGTATTGCAGCAAGCTAATGAATCTGGGAAATTGCAACCGGTTGCTTATGCATCCAGAAGTCTGTCTAAGGCTGAGGGGGCCTACAGCATGATCGAAAAAGAAGTGTTAGCGTGTGTTTATGGGGTAAAGAAAATGCATCAATATCTGTTTGGTCTCAAATTTGAATTGGAAACTGACCATAAGCCACTGATATCCCTCTTTTCTGAAAGTAAAGGGATAAATACGAATGCATCGGCCTGCATCCAGAGATGGGCGCTCACATTGTCCGCATATAACTACGCCATCCGCCACAGGCCAGTCACAGAAAACTGTGCCGATGCTCTCAGTAGGCTTCCATTGCCCATCACAGGGGTGGAGATGGCACAGCCCGCAGATTTGGTTATGATAATGGAAGCATTCGAGAGTGAGCAATCACCTGTTACCGCCCGACAGATCAGAACCTGGACGGGCCAGGACCCCTTACTAAAAAAAACTGTGCGCTTCACTGGAGCTGGTACAGCGTCCCGTTAGAAATACAGGAAGAAATAAAGCCGTACCAGCAGCGCAAAGATGAAATGTCCATACAGGCAGACTGCCTTCTATGGGGTAATCGGGTAGTGGTACCAATAAAGGGCAGGGACACTTTCATTAGTGATCTCCACAGTACCCACCCAGGCATTGTAATGATGAAAGCGATAGCCAGATCCCACATTTGGTGGCCCTGTGTGCACAAACGTAACACATGTTCACAGTTAAGTAATGCACCCAGGGAGGCACCACTAAGTTTATGGCCTTGGCCCTCCAAACCATCGTCTAGCATCCATGTCAACTATGCAGGCCTGTTCTTGGGTAAAATGTTCCTAGTGGTTGTAGATGCTTACTCCAAATGGATTGAATGTGAGATAATGTCGGCAAGCACATCCACTGCCACCATTGAAAGCCTGCGGGCCATGTTTGCCACGCACAGCCTGCCCGACGTCCGTGAATGACAATGGGCCGTGTTTCACCAGTGCCGAGTTCAAAGAGTTCATGACCCGTAATGGGATCAAACATGTCACATCTGTCCTGTTTAAACCAGCGTCCAATGGTCAGGCAGAGAGAGCAGTGCAAACAATCAAACAGAGCTTGAAGAGGGTAACTGAAGGCTCACTGCAGACTCTCCTATCCCGAGTCCTGCTTAGTTACCGCACAAGGCACCACTTGCTCACTGGGGTTCCCCCCGCTGAACTGCTCATGAAAAAGGCACTTAAGATAAGGCTCTCGTTAGTCCACCCTGATCTACACGAACAGATAGAGAGTCGGCGGCTTCAACAGAATACATATCATGATCGCGCAAATGTGTCACGCGAAATCGAGATTAATGATCCTGTATTTGTGTTGAACTATGGACAAGGTCCCAAGTGGCTTCCCAGCACTGCCGTGGCCAAAGAGGGGAGTAGGGCATTTCTGGTCAAACTTTCAAATGGACTCACCTACAGGAAACACTTGGACCAAACCAAACTCAGCTTCACAGACTATCCAGAGCAACCCACAATAGACTATCATTTTTGACCATCCAACACACACACCAGTGGCAACCGACCCAGCGATGACCACGAAGCAGAATCCATCACCCGCAGCAGCCCAAGCAGGCATCACCATACCAGGCAGCCCAGCAAGGCCAGCTGCACAGCAGTCCAGCAAGGGCCCAACAAACGACTCACCAAAACCAGCATTTGCACCAAGACAATCAACCAGGGAAAGGAAGGCCCCAGATCAACTCAAATTGAAAATAGTTACATTATTGACATTGGGCAGGGAGGGGGGGGGGGGGTGCTGTTATATATGTAAACCTGTAAATACCATGTTTAACCACCAGAGGGCTCATCTCCTGGAGTCCCAAGGGATCCCACAATCCCTTGGGAGCACCTGTACATAAGGAGGCCTCACAGGCTGGAGAGGCACTCTGGAGACTGGTAATAAAGGACTGCGATCACACCTTACTTTGAGCTCACAATATCTGGTTAGACTCTTTATTCAACACATAACAGTATGGAATGATCAAAGTACGCTTTAGCAGTCACCCATTACTGTAGTGAATTCATCAACATACTTCTCACATCTATGTACCTCCCCCTGCACTATACACACATAGAAATTCATTTTGGAAAATATTGCACCTAGTTCTTCTTTAGTATAAAATCTATTCATAGTCCTTGGAAAGCATTTCCTAGTGCTTCAAATGCTTTTAGTTTCCATAACTAAAAGATGCAACCACATCCATTTATCATCCATTTATCAGCTTCAGGGAAACTTGTCTAAATTAAATATTGCAGTTAAATACATAATTTCAGTCATAAAGTCCAGTAAAGTCCTTAAAATTATCAAATATTAGGAGCTTTTGCTTGAGAGGAAGCAACATAATTCCTTGTTCAATAGCTCTCAAAAACAGAAAGTGAAACTTGAAAATTCATAAACAGCAGAGCTAATAGACAATATTTCAATCACAATTATACTTACAAGGTCATATTTCAATGCTAGAATTTTTCTTGGGAGGATAGCAGAAGCAGTGGAGTAGCAAATTAACCAGATTCCCAACATAGAAGATCAACAGAACCAGCCATTCAACCCTTTGTGCCTTTCCCGATGTTTGCTCTTTAACTGGAACAATCTACTTTGGTCATTCAAATTCATAGTAAATAAGAGCAGCCCCAACATAGATACTGTGGAAAACCACTTGTCACATCTTTCCAGTTCTTCTTTCCACATAATCTGAGAACTTTATAGCTAGAGCCTCCACTATTTCTTCCCTAGATTCCCTCAGTGTGCGTCAGCCAGCGGCTCAGCTGGCAGCACCCTTGGCTCCGAGTCAGAAGGTTGTGGGTTCATGTCCCAATCCAGAGACTTGAGCACTAAAATCTAGGCTGACACTGCAGTGCAGTGCTGAGGAAGTGCTACACTGTTGGAGGTCCCGTCCTTCAGTTGAGACATAAAACCGAGGCCCCATCTGCTATCTCAGGTGGACGTAAAAAAATCCCATGGCACTATTTCGATGAAGAGCAGGGAGTTATCCCTGGTGTCCTGGCTAATATTTATCCCTCAACCAACATCACTAAAATAGATTATCTGGTCATTATCAGATGTTTGTGGCAGCTTGATGTGTGCAAATTGGCTGTCATGTTGCGTACATTACAACAATGACACTACAAAAATAAAATTGTCTGTAAAGCGCTTTGGGATATCCGATGGTCGTGAAAAGCACTTTATACATGCAAGTCTTTCTTGTTTCAGGATCTGTATATGTAAAGTACCAAGTTGCAGTGATTTGTCCACCTTAGGACGGAATCATTTCTTTTGTACAATTTCTCTGAATAGTAACACCCATAAACTGCATCTACCTTTGGCGGTTCTACAATTCAAATTTCTGCCTTAATTTTGAGAGGAGGTGAAGTGCTTATTTAATATCAGTCATTCCCCTCACTCTTCACTTGCCTCCTTCATCTCTTTCTTAGCAACCGTATGTTGACTATCCTATGACTACAAATATGCCTATAGAAAGCTTTTTTGTTGCTCTGCTTTCTGGTAATTTTCTCATATTCCCTCAGCCTTTCTAATCTTTTTTGAACCTTTGATATATTTTCTTTTTACTCGGCCCTCCTGTTGTGTTATACATGATGAGTCACGACTAAATGGAATCTTCTGTTCATGTGTGGCTAGCGGGAAGAGCACAATTAGACCAGAGCTGATGTCGGATGGCTGGAAGGGGCTATGGGGATGGAGGGTGGGGTAAATAATGGAGCAATGTGGGATAGAAAGTTAAAGCAGAGCGGGGGAGGAGAAGGGGGGTGGCGGGGGAAGTTAGTGCAGGGTTAGCCGGAAAGAGGTTGGGAGAAGGAAAGGGAAAGTGGAGGAAAGTTAGATCCAGGATCAAATAAAGCACATTTAGAGGTTTGGCAAGGGAGATGGTTGGATAATTTTAATGGCAGTGGCAAATGGTGATGGGAGGATAGGTGGATGAGGTGGGCCGCAGATAGAGAAATAAGGTGGAGGAGTAAGGAGGTAAATGGAGGGACAAGAGGGAAGAAATGGAGGAGGATGGTGGAATGGAGAGGTAAAATCCTGAACACCATCTAATAAGAGAAAGTGTTTCTCACAATAAAACACAGTAGTCTCTTTACATCAATCATTTACTTTATTTGAAAAAAATTGAGGTATCAGTTATTAATATTCAATTATGATAAATTGCTGCATAAGGTCACAAAGATATTGAAGTCTGGGACTGCAAGTTTAATAAGGCTCAAAGATTGGGCACCACCACTACCCAGAAGGCAGCCAATTTTGCCGGCAGCATAGAAAAGCAGTGGAGTCATGAAGATACTTAAGGTATAGCGCTGGGATGGTTAGCACTGCTAAGGCTTTGGATGGGAAAAGAAAGAAAGCACCTTCAAACAGAATCCTGTAGTAGGCTGGGAAGAGCAAATGGAAGCTGCCAGCACTAATGCAGAAGGCTATTTCAGAGGCCTCCAAGTTAATCCTTTATGGGACTGCACAGGCCATTTAAAAAACCGTGCAAGCTGGCTGCACGGGATCCCTGGAGTGCTGCGCAGCCATGCAGGTTACATTGCCGTCAGCACCAAACCAGGCAGGCCACCGGGATATTGGTAGATCATTAATAAGTGGGCGAGGTGGGAAATTAGTTGTAAAAGCCTCAGAACAATGGGTGAACAGAGGAAGCCTGTGGCCTGGTGGTTGAGTATAATAGAGGGCAGGTGAGGAAGGAAGGAAGGAACATAGGAACAGGAGTAGGTCATTCAGCCCCTCGAGCCTGTTCCACCATTCAATTAGATCATGGCTGATCTGTATCTTACCTCCATTTACCCACCTTGGCTCCGTAACCTTTAATACCCTTCCCTAACAAAAATCTATCAAACTCAGTTTTGAAATTTTCAATTGAGCCAGCCTCAACAACGTTTTTAGGAGATCGATCCAGAATTCCACTACCTTTGTATGAAGAAATGTTTCCGAACATCTTCCCTGAATGGCCCAGTTCTAATTATAACATGCAAAATTGATGGGAGGAAAAAACTAGTTGGTCCATCATGCATGCCCCACACTCATGATAGCCTGAGCATCATGACTCAACACTTCCTTCCTCCCTCACTCCACCCCCTCCCCCCACCCTGCAGCCATGTAATCTCCTGGAGAGCTGAAGGGCAAGCCAGGGATACAAAACGGGAGCAGGAGGAACCAAAAGGGGAAAAAGTCATAATAAAATATATAACTAGTTAAATATGTAAAAAAATAAAAATCAGAAGTTACAGATGAAGAAAAACCCAAGTTTAGTTACCTTGGGGGAAACAGTATCGGGCTGGAATTTGCAGAAAAATATTGTTTTATTAATGCGCAAATCAGCCAGCAACTTGTGAGAAGGAAGAGATACCTCACAAATTGTGAATTGCCACAAGTTGCTGGAAGATTTGCGTCAATATTTTCACAAAAACAGCATCTTGCACTTAAATTCCCCATGATTTTCATGAAGTTTTTGCACATATATTGTCCATTAAACGCGCCACACAAAGTTAAGTCTAGTAGTTAATAGCACAAGTTCCCTTGAGACGACGTGCCAATTATTAATGACTGCCAATCATTCTCTCTGTCCCAGAAATTGAACAATTAAAAGTGTGGAGTTTCATTCCTCCAGTAATAAATTTTCAAATCCCATTGAAATGACAAATTTTACATTTTAAACGTTTTTCTTCCTTCTCTCTCTCTCTTTTCCATGAATCCAATCTTCCAATCCCTCATTTCTCTTTCTGTACCTGATTTGATTTTAATTCACCCTCCTTCTCAGTCCTTCTGTTTATTTCTCATTCCTTAAATCTCATCATCATCATCATCATAGGCAGTGCCTCAAAACGAGGATGACTTGCTTCCACGCCAAAAAAGGATGAGTTCACAGGTGTTTCAATGAAGGACCCAATATTCCAGATTCCAAACTACATCGTGAAGGGTGGAAGATGCCTGTGCGTGGATTTTTTTAAAAAAAAACGTGTGGTGACACACGGTTGATCCCGCTATTGGCGAAGGTCCCAGATGCCTTGTTGCCCTTGCTGCGCCACTATCAACTCGCACGTCCAGCAGCTTACAGGGCAAAACAATTTAAGCTGAAAGGCGCAAGGAAAATTCTAACTAACCGGGAACAGCGCGAGATTCCCTGCTGTAGAAAATTCTGATGTCTGAGCTGGCACAAAGATATCAGAAAATTGTTGATAGACACCGCCCAGTGGTCGGAGCCAGTAACTAGATGCAGATTCAAAGTAGTCTTTTTATCCCTACTCTCTCTAAAATAGAAGACATGCGACCAACAAGCATTGTGAGACAAAAGGTGGGAAAGTCTGATCATAATGTCACCTATAGGCATAGCAAGTATTGCAGAAAAATGTGGACATTTTTATAATGATATTTCCCATTAGAGGAGGTTGCCATAGGAGGTATCAATGGAATATGCACTCCATGTACTGAATTTCTAATATGGATTTGTCCGGATTTTCTTTTTTATCTGTTCTGGAGAAGCTAAATGCCTCTCTGATCAGTGAAAGATCTGACCTAGTCTCACTTCAATACATGCAACCAGAGTCTTTGATATGCTCCATTTTTCTTTGCTGGAATACACTTGATATGATTTGTAATGTTTCCATCCCCTGTTTAAATATTTCCCATTGCTGACTTAGAATTCCATTTAATCTGGGAAAGGTCCCTTTTTAGTCTCATTTTGATTTGCCTTTGTACTTGTCTTTTTATTTTTTTATTCCTATGCTGAATCCGTCTGGATTTTGCTTCCAAATGTTCCACCGAATATAGGCCACCTCCCTGTTCGGTTTTCTTACCCAGCACTAGTATAAATAGTGCATCTTTCATTGTTGGAGCAGCAACATATTGACTCAAATAAAAGTTCTCAACACACTGCAAAAATAGTGCCACTTTTCTCATTATATTCTCAGTCTATGCAGCCTTATTCCCAATTCCCAATCAGTGGAAACAAACTCTCATTATTTTCCCTTCCAAAATCTTTCGTAATTCTGAAAGCCTTTACTCGGTGTCCTCGGACCAATGAAAAAAGTCAATAGGCTAGACTTCGCATTGCTGTCCAGATCGCCCAAAAATGGGTGATATTTCCGGCGTTAGTGATATTATTTTTCGTGATTGCCGGAATATTGCCCATTTTAAAACCCGCTAGTTTCCATTTTGCTATTTGGGCGCTAGCCATAGCGATGTGAAATGGGTGTTAGCAATTTATTCGAGAGAGGGGCGGGGAGTGGGGGGGGAGACGGAGGGGGAGAGGAGAGGAGATGGGTGTATGAAAGCCCCAAGTGCTTTTTCGAGGAAGCCACTGCTACCCTGGGTTGCTGAGATGAAAAATTCTTGGGCCCAATTGACCCGGGGTGGTCGTGGGAAACTCCCCACCACCCCCCTCCCCCGAGTGTACCAAAGAATCTGGGCAGAGATCGCCGAAGTGGTGTCTTCGACGACGCATGAGGTCAAAGAGCCTAACCAATCCCGCAAGCGCTGGAACGACCTCGTTGGTTCCGGCAGAGCAATTATTACATTTATTAAATAAATTGTAATGATACAATGATTCATTCAAATGTAGATCTGCTGGATTGCAGTTAGGCTGATAATCTTGGTATCATGCGTTTAATCCTAACCTCGATCTTATTCAAGTTATTCTCAGACCATAGATATAACCATGCATTCAATTGCATACAAAGTGTATTAGCATATAACGTCAATGTTAACAATGAATAGCATGGGCGATGACTAATTAGGGATTGTCTGTGCGTGTTGTGTTGTGTAATAATAATAATCTACTAACCGTCAGTAATCTGATATGTCATATCTGTAATAGCACCTAGGCAATGATCTTATGCCATGTTCTTGTCACCTTTGCAGAAGTAACTTTCGAAGAATAGGGTGGAACAGAGGCATACTGGGGGAGGACCGGCAGATGTCACCCCATTGACGGACCTTACGTTGGCCTTAGTGGGGGTCCACAATCGGTCGGCCACCCACGGTGGTGCTGAACCTGTTCTTGTGCCACGTGAGTAATGTATAAACCGTAGTTGACAAAGTAATTTAATGCCATTTGAGTACAAATGATTGATGTAATGAATGATGGGATCATGAAATATCATTGTAATGCAAAGCGGATTCTGTACCATGATGTTAATGTGATGTCTGTCATTAATATTTATATTTGTAGTAGTGTTGCTCCTCGTACTTATGATGGCAAAGCGTAAGCATTCTCATATGACCCTGGCATCCCCTTCTCTTCTACTAACCTCATTTATGTTTTCTAGGTCACCAAGCTTCACAGGCTTTCCAGGGTCCCCAGGCTCGTCAGCCTTGGCAGACTCCCTAGGTTCTCCCAGTTGTCTCTGGAGGCAAGAGCCTCTCCTGTCCTTTTACAGGTGCTCCTATCCACCGAATGAGGTGGTGGAGAAGAAGCCTGCAGTGGGGTCTTCCTATGTTCCTGTGGCCATTTCCTCATCCATCAAGGAAGCAGTGGGGCCAAGCTCCTTGCAGCAGGGCACCCAGAGTGGTTCAATGCCTACGCCGACCCCGCGGAGGTTGGTTCGGCGAGGTCGCACTACTCCAAGACCAGCAGATGCAAGCATGGACATGGTTGAACTGTCCAGGATGAGCGTCGACATAGGTCGAGGGCTCTTCCAGGCAATAGGCGTGTTAACTGGCCACGTTGCCAGACGGCATCTAGTGGTCCTGGAATATGGCACTGCACCCCAAGGTGCCGTACCGCCATTGCCACCGACACACGCGAGCCAGGAGGAAGCTCTTGCTTCTGACTCAGGATGGTTTTTTCTGGAAACGTCCTCTCCATCATCAGCCCCATCTTTGAATCTGCCATCACCCCCCACACAGCAGCAGCGCTCGAGGTGCCCTGCTACAAGGTGCCTTGGAGTTTGTACAAGGGGAAGAGGTGGGGTTCAGAGTGCGGGGGGGGGGGGGTTGGGGGTGAAAGGAGAGGTGTGGCTGTAGGTAAGGAGGGTGGGGATTATTGTTATTAATAAATTTGTTGACTGTTGGGTGTTATATTTATAATTTTTTGAAAGTTTGTTTTTATTGTTATTGCTTATTATGTAAAACATTTTCAATGTTGAGATGGGGGTGGGGGGTACATGGGTGTTTGTTATAAAAATAAAATTGTTTAAAACTTTTCAATGCATTAAAAATGTTTTATTTAAACTTCCATTGTTGTGCAGTGTCTTCCAATAGCAAAAACGTTAAGCATATACAAAGTTTGCAAACACTGGCCAGGAAAGGCAAAGATGAAACGCACCATAACAACTGTAACGGTCACCAAAATAATGCAAACTGTTCATTTCTGAGCTGTGGACACAGCAGTCTTGCAGCTGTGTAACTACCACCAACGTAAGTTCACGCAAAGCATTCATTTATGAGCTGCTGTCGCAACAGTCTTGCAGCTGCATAACTACCACGGGCTTTTCTTGCGGTCTAGGGTGGGGTGGGGGCACCTCTTTGGGCACATAATGCTCTTCAATGAACCTTCTTCCATCTCTATTCTGCAGAATGTGAGTAGTTATCAATGCTGGCTGAGAAATTACAGGCCCCATTCATTACTAAATGCCCCAGTTATGTGTATTCAAAATTATTAAATTGTCCTCTAAATAAAAAATCAAAATTCAGCACATGATTAGATGGTAGTCAAGAGATTTTAAAACCACCTTAAAAGCATTCACAAATTACTTCAAAGCTCCCATGAACTTGAAGCAGCCTTTTATGAAAAATCCTCCGAATTACAAAATGGCGTTCATTAAAAATCAGGTGAGTGCAGCTTTTTTTTTTAAAAAAAGAGTGTCTTTTTGGGCGAGCAATCATTTGGGCGATATATGGTGAGATGCTGAAAGTAGTGCTCGGCGATAATCTGGGCGGTATTTGGGCGTTAGTTTCCATTATAAATAGTCTTCTGGACGATGACTGATGATGTCATAATTTTTTTTTAAATGTGGGCGGGCGGTTCAGCTAATTCTCGGTGTTAGTTTTTATTTTTAATCAAATATGGGCGTTAAACTCAATCTTAGCGGTTAAATGGGCGGTAGCTAGGTGAACTCGATGAAAAGTCTAGCCCTAAATGTTTTGAACTATTTCTCATAAATTAGAATTTCTCATTCCTGGTTTCATTCTAATAAATCTTTGCTGCCGCCTTTCGACAGGCTCACCATCGTTAGGGCCATAGAGACACATTTGTCAAATCTCCCACCATCAACATCCTGGGGGTCACCATTGACCAGAAACTTAACTGAACCAGCCACACAAATATTGTGGCTAAAAGAACAGATCAGAGGCTGGGTATTCTGCAGTGAGTGACTCACCTCCTGACTTTCCAAAGCCTTTCCACCATCTACAAGGCACAAGTCAGAAGGGTGATGGAATACTCTCCACTTGCCTGGATGAGTGCAGCTCCAACAACACTCAGAAGCTTGACACCATCCAAGGCAAAGCAACTTAAACATTCACTCCTTCCACCACCAGCACATAGTGTGCACCATCTACAGGATGTCCTACAGCAATTCACCAAGGTTTCTTTGACAGCACCTCCCAAACTCATGACCTCTACCACCTAGAAGGACCAGAGCAGCAGGCTCCAAGTCACACCATCCTGACTTGGAAATATATCGCCGTTCCTTCATCGTCGCTGGGTCAAAATCCTGGAACTCGCTACCTAACAACGCTGTGGAAATACCTTCACCACAGTGGTTCAAGAAGGTGGCACACCACCATCTTCTTAAGGGCAAATAGGTATGAGCAATAAATGGTGGCCTTTCCAGCGCCACCACCATCTCATGAATGATTTAAAAACAGTTCTGTAACTGTGACCTAACCAATGTTCTGTAAAGGTTCAATGGCACTCACTTTCTTTTACAGTCAATGTTTCTTTCCATAAAGCCCACAATCCAATTTGCTCTTTTAATGGTCTTTCATTCTGCACTCTCACCTTTAAAGATCTAAGCATTTGCATCATTAGATCGTTGTTTCTTCACTCTATTTAATACTATTCTGCTATGAATTTACACGAGTTTTCTAAATGTAGCCACATAACCGTTTGCATTGGAAGGTTTTCACATCTTGGTGATCAATGTCATAACATCCTGTTTTTAACAGTTTCAACATGTGTCACAAGTGTGGTTTTGAGACTCTTGTTTCCTACTCTTGCAAGTGGACAGCAGCTCAAAAATCATTTGAAGAAATTTTAAGAAAACATCTCGACTAAAATGGAGGAACTGTTCCTGCACCAGTCATCTAAATTTACTTGTTTAATAAGAACATTTGAAATCTTCTAATTTAGCAGCATTATTGCATTTTTTGGGGCCAGGTTTCTCATCCAATCTTTTGTTCCTGATAGGAATGATTAATGCAATCCAAGTAACAGCCTGCTAACTAGAAATATGTAATTATGTGTAATTTTTTTTTCATTATCTATACAGACACAAGACATATTTAATTACAAGCACAAGGTCGCTAGTTTGCATGTGGGCAGGCTGAGCAGACGGCAGCTGCAGATACCCACCCACATGCAGCTTGACCCACTTCGGAAGCAGTACATGGATGTACAGTAAAAGGCAGGATACTGAGCTTTTCACTCCAACTGACCCACAGATAGGACTAAGGAGACAAGACTTGACTCCTTTATGTTTCAATTCCAATTGTGTTGTATTAACGTGTAGTCAAGGTAACTCAGTTTTTCAAATGGAGTTCCAGTAGGTCACCAGATTTATCTTATTTTTCTGTAACTGGCTGATTTGCGAGCATGTTACTTCCGTAAAGATACATGGGTAGATTTTGCCAGCAATGTGCAGCCTTACTGCTGGAGGGACCATACATACAAGCACACATGCGACCACACACATAATTCACTGCAACGAGTTTGGGATTAACAGGGAAATGGTGATTATAGACATTTGCAACCCTTATTTACATCACATTATTAAAATATCCCATGCCAAATCTCATGACATCTGGCAAGGCTGTCTCTGTTCATCTTACTTATATTAAATACTGCAACAAAGTTATGGGAGCTCGCCTGCTTGCAATCACAGATTACAGTCAGAGTTTCTGGTAAACTCCTTTTTGTGTGTTTGCAATTATATTTTGCTCTATGCATTAGTTAGTTTTGGTGGCCTGTGTATCATTCTTGACATTCTGGTATTTCCCCCCCCCCCCCCCAATAATTTGCTTCATTATTCTTAGATGTTGCTGCCAATCAAATTATACTGTACAAAGTGGCAAGTATGGAAATTCCTTTGGGGAGACCCAAAATATTGTATGATTTAGATGAAGACAACAAATTTGAGGGAACAACAAATACAGGGACAATTGACACCCGAAGCATTTTGGCCTTCCCATCACTCACATTTAGAGATTCCTACACACAAATCTAGTCTTGTCTTCACAGCCTCCATTTCACAAGACAGGTCATCACAGATAGCATCTGGAGCAGGACAGAAGTTAAGGTCACCATCGTGTTGAACTTGCATGCTACCAAATCCTTCCAAGCCACTACAGGGGAGATCGGTCACATCAGACAGTCTGCACTGCACACATGCATCAAGCAAGTGACAACGCCTATATTTATTTGCAAGGGACGACATCTTCAAAACTATCATTGTGGAAATAAAACATGACGAGTTGGAGAGGATAGCAGGGTTTCCTCATACGCAGGGTGTTGCAGGCACCATGTGGGCATCGGAGCTGCTCAAATAAACATTATCTACATAAACAGAAATGGCTTGCACTCAATTAATAATCAGGTGATATTTGATCACAGAAATATCATTGTACATGTCAATGGCCATTATTCAAGAAGCTGCCATGACACATTAATTGCACGGCAGTCTGCAGTGCCCGGGATATCGAATAGGAGTCAAGGACTAACCTTTGACCCGATGGAGAATCACCAACATCCCTCCCCACCACAAACGCGTCCCCAACCACAGCATAGCCTTGAGCCACAAGACCAAGCATTCCATCGGCCGTCATTCCCAGCTGCGAATAGAGTATGCAATTCAGCTTTGACAAAATGAAAGATTGCATGCAAAGAACAATGGGTGTGTGCAATGCTTTAAATGTGTCAGGAGTTTCCAACTTGCATTTATTGCACCGTTTCCAACTTGCACGGTTGATGGGTCTCATAAGAATTGTATGCAGAAGTGAGGAGCGCACTTAATTATGCCATCACATGAAATTAGTGAACAATTAAAAGGGGTTGGGCTAATCTAAGCAGTCAGCATGGATCTGTAAAGGATAGTAATGATTAAAAATTTAATTTAATTTTTGAGTAAATCAGTTTACAAACAAAATGTTAGATGTTGGATACATGGATTTTTGAATTTTATGATCTTTTATTACCATGTAAATATATGGATTAATAAAAAATGATCTTTTAATAAGAAAGGAATAGAAGGTTATGCTGATAGGGTTAGAAGAAGAGGGAGGGTTAGATGAAGAGGGATAGAAGGAAGCTTGTGTGGAGCATAAGCACTGATTATGGACCAGTTGGGCCAAATATTCTGTTTCTGTGCTATGAATTCTATGTAATATTGTGCATGATCATGGATTACCAAAAGGAAGCAAGATAGTTGACTCAAACAGAAAGCATCAATGTCAAGAATTAATTTCCCTCATATTTGCATTAACTATAGTTGGATGAACATTCATTAACACAACAACAAGTACAGGTAGTTGAATTCTACGAAGCCAATGACTAACACTGTCAGGAGACTGCCAATTGTGGACTCTAAAATATTGGTCTATATTCGATAAACAAATACCTTTCACAGGGTTGCTACCTTCTAACACTCATGATACTCTTTATTTTGTATCTATGAGACAAGCCCTTAAACCAACTGGAAGAACAAATTCAAATGTTTGTAATCAGAATTTGTAATGTACATAATGTCAAATTACAGATCTTCAAAATTAGGTGAAACATCAGAACTGAGATTTATGATGCAGTGCGAGACCAAATTTAAATAAATGGGGCTCTGTTTATATATATATTTTTATAAAAAAGAGAATGAGATGCAGGAATGGGTCACATTTTAAACCAAAATGAGCATGGCCCATTCCAACTTAGTGAGTGTTGATAGGACTGAATCATCCATTAAATATTAAACAGCCACAAAGTGAATTTGTGGTGTTAATGCAGCTTGCTGCCCTTGTGAACTGATGACATAAGTGACTGTGATTAGAAATGTTCTCACTACATACAGCAAGCATGGGGCAACACCTTCAATGTTTTGCTGGCATCACTAATTTTGAAGCAACACCCTTTTACATTAGATTGAAATGACTACAGTGACATTGTGGAGTCAAAATTACTCTGTTATAGCTTGTACACACAAAATGACTACCCAAGTGCACAATTAATATGTGTTATCCACTCAATCATACCCTCACCTCCACCTTTGATGCCTTTATACACGTTAAAACTATTAGGCTCGCTCACCCTGATCAGCCCCCATCTCTGTCCAAGTACAAGGGACGCAGACTTGAATGGTTATGGCGGACAACAGGCTGAGTCATCCATCGCCAGTTCTACCTGGACCACATAAAGCACTACTGAGTCCTGTTTGCCTCTGCCAAAACTGTGCTTTAGTCTAGGATAACCCCCAGTATGTCAAGAAGTACAGTGGTATAGTAGTTATGTTACTGGGCGAATAATCCAGAAGACTGGATTAGTGATCCAGAGACGCGAGTTCAAATCCCACCACGATAGCTGGGGAATTTAAATTCAGTTAATTAAATAAATCTGGAATTAAAAAAAATATTAAACGCCTGGATCGTAAAAACCCATCTGGTTCACTAATTTCCTTAGGGAAGGAAATCTGCCGTTCTTACCTGATTTGGCCTATATGTGACACCAGACCCACAGCAATGTGGTTGACTTTTAACTGCCCTCTGCGGGCCGCCACCTTCTCAAGGGCAATTAGGGATGGGCAATAAATGCCACCAGCAACGCCCATATCCCATGAACAAATAAAAAAAGGCTTCTCTGTTCCATTACAAACCGTCTTCTTAAACCCCTCTCTCTCTCCCCCGCCATCCCCCCCTCACTTTCAACAAGTGTGAGGAGCTCATGCACTTTGATCAGACCATCAGTTTCCCTCCTTTCCCCTAGTCCCCTGAGCCAAACTTGCCTCAAGGTTCCCCCTCGGCCCTGAACTTGCACCTTTCTCTAGTTTCTCATCTAGCTCTCCTTATGTCCTCTCCTAGCTCATCTTATCCACAAAATCTACATCCTTGATCCTATTCCCACTAAACTGCTGACCACCCAACTTCTGGAATAAAAGGGGAGTATTGGTAATGGTGATCATGAAACTCCCGGATCATAACAACCCATCGCGTTCACTAATGACCTTCAGGGAAAGAAATTTGCCATGTTTACCCGCTTTGGCCCACAGCACTTAACTGCCCTCTAAAATGGCCTAGCAAGTCACTCAGTTGTATTCAAGGCGGTAGCTCACTTTCTCAAGGGCAATTAGGAATGGCCAATAAATGCTTACCTTGCCAGCGACGTCCACATCCCCTGAAGGAATTTTTACAAATCCAAAAATCTGATTTTAAGGTTCAGGTAACAAACATAAATCATTCAATAGCTATTTTTATGGCTTAATCTGTACCAATCAACTGGATTACTACTTTGCAAATACATCTAGAATCCTTATATAAACTGAGGCTTTCCAACAATGACAGTGAATTATCAGTGTTCTTTCATAGGTGTGAATGGCCCACAGTTCAAAAGCAGGAGTTTATGTCCAGGTCTTTTGCAGAAGTGAACAAATCCCTGAAATTCACCATCGGTGATGAGGCAGCTTATTCTAGGAGTTAGCATGACCTTTCAGTTAAACGTAGAAAATTTTAGCAAGTGATTAATGAACAATCAGCAGAAGACTTAATTACAGCGTTAAACATAGTCAGCCATTACTCTATGACACACATGATCAAGGCTTGATCCAAGTTCAGTGTGTGGACATTTCGCACTGCCCTACAAATGCAGTAAATGTAATCCACTATACATCAGCAAAGACATAAATGGGTGCATATCACATTAATGTGCATCGCTTTCCTTGCCTGAAGCATATGCACTCATGCACACCTCTGAAATCCAATACCACAGGCACAGAACAAAGATGCCAGTGCAGTGTTCACAGCACCACAATACTTTACAAGCCTGGCCCAGAGAAAGCTTTCACAATGGAATACCGGGAACAGGACTGACATTACAGGCCAGCCCAATTTTGAAGTGGAGCCTACATCATAGCAACTCTGGTACAGACACCACCATATAATTAGTCAGGTTCTATTTGGATACCAACCATTTGAACACACTGTTTATACAATACACAGTTAGTTCTAATTTTTCACTGGTATGACAAATTCCATATAATGTACTATATATCTGCAAAAGCCTGGTCTTACTCAGACACCATGCAACACAATAAAGATCTTAAAACAAGGATAAAATTAATTTCCGTTGAAATATACAAATATTACTCAAACATATCCGCACTCATACATTTACACTGAATCTGCAATCCAGGTTTAAGTATCATACTGTACATCAGGTTAATACAGATCGAGTTATAACATAGCCAGAGAATTAAACCAACATCTAATGCTGAATTAATATTTTGATCTATAGTTTGTTTATTGTTAATAGATGCGATTGTGCCTTATTTCTGGCTGCATTCCCTTCCTGTAAACCAATGAGCTCGTTGAGGACGAGCTGGTTCCCCACTGCACGTCTTAAAAAAAATTAAACCATTAACATCACATTCCACAGCTCCAGGGGAACAAGAGAACAAATCATATATATAAGCACCCACATCCTTGCACGCAGCCAGTGTGAACCCACATCAATAATACCACTCCAAGTACAGGACTCCAGACCAGGCAAAAGTATCGTCCCCCACCTTGAACACTGACCTTGTGATGCGAATTTAAATATGCACATTTATCTCCAACTACACACTCACTTTGTAACAACAGCCATCCCTTTCCCACCCCCGCATAAACAACAGCATTACAACAATACCCAAAATTGTTGCTGTGTTCCAACTGCAAAATGTTAATAATTCACCCCAGTTTATTACTGGAAATCAAGTCTACGGACGACTTCTGTGGAATGTGGGTTTAGAGAGTCGGAGGGAGGGAAATATCAAAACAGCACAAGTTAGCGGGAGCTACTTCGTACCAAGATGAGGGAGAGACTAGAGAGAGAGAGAGAGAGAGCGGGGCGGGGGACAGAGAGCCGCCTGCAAACAAACCCCACAGCAACTTGTTTAAAAAGTGAGCGGGCAGAGTGAGTCAGCGGCTAACTGGTCTCACTCACTCTCTGCCCCGAGGAGAAAGCAAGAAGCTCCTTCCGTTAAACGAAGCCGGGACTGAGAGCAATGAGAAGACCCGAGCCCGAACCCCTGCAGCAGGAGGGAGGCCCGCTGACTGTGCACTGTACCTGGGCTGAGGCTGCAGCTCCTTAAGCGGCGGGCGGTGAGCTTTAATTCCCGGACACTTCCCAGAGCCTGACAGCGGAGGGGCGGGGCTGGTGGGCGGTGCAGCTAGTCACTATGCTGAGTTCCGGGCCGGTGGGGAGGAGAGCTGCGGCTCCGCGGCCATGTTTGATACATTGTCGCCCTCCTCCCCGCTGGTGTGCCGGCACTTACCGGAGGTCTCGCACCTGGGCAATCAATGACCCTGACCTTCCGCTCAGGAGCGCTCGCGGCCGCAGGCAGGCCCGTGCCGTGCGCTGTCACCGGGACCGGGCTCCCTGCAGCAGCCTCCAGGCAGGCTCGGCGCTAAATCTCCATCTCAGGAGGAAGAGAAGTCGTTGCCGCTTCCCGCAAATGGCTTCGCTGTGGGGCCCTCTGTGTGCTGCGGATCACCTCTCTCCTGCATCCGTTCACCTTATTGCAGATCAGGTTCGCTTCATGCATTTCTTAATCTCTTTCCCCACCCCCACATTCAGCCGCCGTTGTACTTACTTTTTCCCGCTCACTCTCTAATATTCCCCTTGCTCTCCCATTTATTTTGTTAGGGATCCCTCGCCTTCTCTCGCATTGACTTTTTGTGGTTTCTTCTTTGTCTTGCACTTTCACTTTTTTTACAGACCCTTTCTCCTTTCTCACACGTTCACTCTCACTGTTGTCATCTTCAGTTCATTGCATCCTTCCTTTTCCTTGCCTCAAATTCCTATTATTAGAGATCATATTTACTGTAGTTCCTGCCTGTCACTTTACCTTAGATTCCCCATCCTATTTTATCTTTGCAAGGAGGAACTTGTATTTATTTTGGTTAATTTTTCTTTGTTCCTTTAACCACTATTCACACTTTAAAAATAAGTCATGTTTTTGGCCAATAGCCCATTATCAGTTTTTTTGCATTAGCTATAGTAGATGGGAGAATTGGTCAGCCCTTTATTGTGGATCTGTTGTGGATCCTTGTCACCCAGCACTTGACTGAAAATCTGTCCCTGTGTAAACTATACATTCTGCTGCCTGAACTTTCTGTTAATTTTCCAGTCATTACGGAGGAGTTAATGGTACCATTCTTCTCTTGCGTAGCTATATACAGGTGTATGTGACACAACAGGACACAGCCTGGGGTAACTATCCATGACTTGCCTCACAGATCTGACTATAATGGTTTGTGTGAGCACAAAGGTTTGGAGGTTTATACTTGGGTTCTTCTTTCTCTCCCTTCCTCCCCTTGCCCCACACACCCAATGTTTGATGAACTGCACCACAATTAGTCATCACATTCTCATCCAGTGCCATTTCATCCAGCACAAGTGGAAGCTCAAGTGAAGGCAGGAAAATCAAATTGAAAGTGTTATTCTGAGACAGTCTTCTGTAGCTTCGAGCAACCTGGTAAGAGACTTATCAGTTGGGAACATATCATTTGCTTGGTTGCTTTTGCTGCAGACTGGTGGTTGCAATGTGGGTTCCAGTCAGGCAGTTCCTGGTTAACACTGCTTGACTGGAACTTTGATTCTTACACTCAGTAGACAGCATGCATGGTCACACGCATTTTGAAGATCTTTCCTGGCAGTTAAATGTATATGTTTAGAGAGCTCGGATGCAGGTAGGTTTAAAAGCATCCAGAAAGTCCAAGAACGTCTGGGTCCATTTTAATATAAAAACAGAAAATGCTGGAAATCTCAGCAAGTCAGGCAGCATCAGTGGAGAGAAACAGAGTTAATATTTCAGATTCTGACAAAGGGTCACAGACCCGAAACGTTAAATCTGTTTCTCTCCACAGATGCTGCCTGACCTGCTTAGATTTCCAGCATTTTCTGTTTTTATTTCTGAATCCAGAATCGCAGTATTTTCCTTTTTGTATGTGTGCTGGGTACATTTTAAACCTGGGTTGACATGGCACCAGAGTGTGCACCATGCGGTGGAGACATCTCATCGAAGGAGTTTCAGGATGTGGCTGAGAAGATCCATGATATTGAGAAAAATGGACTACGGAACACTTTTTTATAGTGAATCTAAAATGAATTTGGGTTATGCATATAAATCTGCAATTCCCCATTCCCCATCTTCTATTCTGTATGTGATGTATTTATGGAGTACAGGAGGATTGATAATTGTGGTTATTATCATGACTGATTTATCTCTAGTGTTTGATTTTTTTTTATCAATCAAAGGAAAAAGATAGGACTTCCATGCATTATTGGACAACTGTATATGTGGCATCAAAGTAAATTATTACAGTAGAGAAGGTACAGCAGAGAGCATTATTTTGATCTTGTTTCAGCATATGCGTATGAATGGGCTAGAGGTTTGGACGATGACATATGCATAATTGGTGTATACCAATGGATAGACAACATAGTTTTGTCACGACCGTAACACTTCAATCGACTCACACCTCACTTGCCTTCATTAGTCTTATTTATATGAGACATTCTGATGCAAGTACAAACTTTTTTGTTTATTCATCTTAGTGATGAGTTTTATTGAATACTTTTCTAAATTTGTAGACAAATTCCACTATCTAGCTGATGAGAAAGGTAGTACAGGTATACTATTACCCATCATTAAAATGAGAGAAACAATTCACAACAAATTTGTCCTTGCAATGACAGCTGTAAAAATATGAAAGTATCTTCTTCTGTAAATGTTAGGACTATTTGGGGCAGGGGCAATGTTCCCTGGAAAAGGTACTAAAAAGGGACTCCGAGATGGGAAAGATGGGATCTTTTTTACCTCTACACTTGACAATTCCAACGCACACCCGACTGGTTTCCCACGTTCTAGCCTATTCAAACTGGAGGTCATCCACAACTCAGCTGCCCCTGTCCTAACTCGCACCAAGTACCGTTCACCCATCACCCCTATGCTCGCTGACCAACATTGGCTCCCGGTTAAGCAACACCTCGATTTTAAAATTCTCATCCTTGTTTCAAATCCCTCCATGGCCTCGCCCCTCCCTGTCTCTGTAATTTTCTCCAGCCCCACAACTCTCCCCACACACCCTGTCCCCCCGCCGAGATGTCTGCGCTCCTCTAATTTTGGTCTCTTGAGCATCCTAATTTTAATCGCTCGACCATTGGTTCAGTTACCAAGGCCCCAAGTTTCCACAAGAAAAAAAAATGGCGCCCCTCCGAGCTGGGCGCCCGTTTTTCGCGCCTAAAACGGCGCCTAAAAAAATCCTCGGTATTCTCCACCTACTTACAGGTCCTCTGGCCCTCGGCGCAGCCAGCACGAGCTGTGGGGGGGGCGGAGCCAGGTCCCGGTGCTGAAAACAGTGCCGGGACCTCTGCACATGCGCGCTACAGTCGGCACGCAAGTGCAGTAGCTCCAGGCGCCGAACTGTGTGGGAGGGGCCCGAAGCACGCAGCCCCTAGCCCTGGCTGAATGGCCTCACTGGGGCTGCTCCCCGCCCCCGACAAGACCCGACACCCGCTTCCCCGCCGACCCGACACCCGCTCCCCCCCGCCGACCAGACCCGACCCGACACTCGCTCCCCCCCCCCCCCGACTGGCCCGCCCCCCCCCCCCACTGGACCCGACTCCCGGACTGGATCCGATCCGACCTGACCTCTCCCTCCGCTCTCTCTCTCTCTCCCTCCCTCCCCTCTCTCTCTCCCTCCCTCCCCTCTCTCTCTCCCTCCCTCCCCTCTCTCTCTCCCTCCCTCCCCTCTCTCTCTCCCTCCCTCCCTCTCTCTCTCTCTCCCTCCCTCCACTCTCTCTCTCTCTCTCCCTCCCTCCCTTCCCCCCCCTCTCTCTCCCTCCCTCCCTTCCCCCCCCTCTCTCTCTCTCTCTCTCCCTCCCTCCTCCCCCCCTCTCCCTCTCCCTCCCTCCTCCCCCCCTCTCCCTCTCCCTCCCTCCTCCCCCCCTCTCCCTCCCTCCTCCCCCCCCTCTCTCTCTCTCCCTCCCTCCCCCCTCTCTCTCCCTCCCCCCTCTCTCTCCCCCCTCCCTCTCTCTCCCTCCCCTCCCCCTCTCTCTCCCTCCCCTCCCCCTCTCTCTCCCTCCCCTCCCCCTCTCTCTCTCTCCCCTCCCCCTCTCTCTCTCTCTCCCCTCTCCCTCTCCCTCCCCTCTCCCTCTCCCTCCCTCCTCCCCCCCCTCTCCCTCTCCCTCCTCCCCCCCCTCCCTCTCCCTCCTCCCCCCCCTCCCTCTCCCTCCTCCCCCCCTCTCCCTCTCCCTCCTCCCCCCCTCTCCCTCTCCCTCCCTCCTCCCCCCCGCTCTCTCTCTCTCTCCCTCCCTCCCCCCCCCTCTCTCTCTCCCCCCCCCCTCTCTCTCTCCCCCCCCCTCTCTCCCTCCCCCCCCTCTCTCTCTCTCCCCCCCCTCTCTCTCTCTCCCTCCCCTCCCCCTCTCTCTCTCTCCCCTCCCCCTCTCTCTCTCTCTCCCCCTCCTCTCCCTCTCCCTCCCCTCTCCCTCTCCCTCCCTCCTCCCCCCCTCTCCCTCTCCCTCCTCCCCCCCCTCCCTCTCCCTCCTCCCCCCCCTCTCCCTCTCCCTCCTCCCCCCCTCTCTCCCTCCTCCCCCCCGCTCTCTCTCTCCCCCCCCCCTCTCTCCCTCCCCCCCCTCTCTCTCCCTCCCCCCCTCTCTCTCCCTCCCCTCCCCCTCCCCCCCCTCTCTCTCCCTCCCCCCTCTCTCTCCCTCCCCCCCTCTCTCTCCCTCCCCCCCTCTCTCTCCCTCCCCCCCCTCTCTCTCCCTCCCCCCCTCTCTCTCCCTCCCCCCCCTCTCTCTCCCTCCCCCCCCTCTCTCTCCCTCCCCCCCCTCTCTCTCCCTCCCCCCCCTCTCTCTCCCTCTGAATATAGCTAACGAACTGGCATCAACAACTTTCTGTGGTAGAGAATTCCACAGGTTCACAATTCTCTGAGTGAAGAAGTTTCTCCTCATCTCAGTCCTAAATGGCTTACTCCTTATCCTTAGACTGTGACTCTTGGTTCTGGACTTCCCCAACATCGGGAACATTCTTCCTGCATCTAACCTGTCCAATCCCGTCAGAATTTTATATGTTTCTATGAGATCCCCTCTCATTCTTCTCAATTCCATTGAATATAAGCCTAGTCGATCCAGTCTTTCTTCATATGTCAGTCCTGCCATCCCGGGAATCAGTCTGGTGAACCTTCGCTGCACTCCCTCAATAGCAAGAATGTCCTTCCTCAGATTAGGAGACGAAAACTACACAATGTTCAAGGTGTGGCCTCAGCAAGGCCCTGTATAACTGCAGTAAGACCTCCCTGCTCCTATACTCAAATCCTTTCGCTATGAAGGCCAACATGCCATTTGCCTTCTTCACCGCCTGCTGTACCTGCATGCCAACTTTCAATGACTGATGTACCATGACAACCAGATCTCGTTGCACCTCCTCTTTTTCGAATCTGTCACCATTCAGATAATATTCTGCCTTCCTGTTTTTGCCACCAAAGTGGATAACCTCACATTTATCTACATTATACTGCATCTGCCATGCATTTGCCCACTCACCTAACCTGTCCAGGTCACCCTGCAGCCTCTTAGCATCCTCCACACAGCTCACACTGCCACCCAGCTTAGTGTCATCTGCAAACATGGAGATATTACATTCAATTCCTTTGTCTAAATCATGACTGTATATTGTAAATAGCTGGGGTCCCAGCACTGAACCTTGCGGTACCCCACTAGTCACTGCCTGCCATTCAGAAAAGGACCCGTTTGTTCTTACTCTTTGCTTCCTGTCTGCCAACCAGTTCTCTAGTCATGTCAATATATTACCCCCAATACCATGTGCTTTAATTTTGCACACTAATCTCTTGTGTGGGACCTTGTCAAAAGCTTTTTGAAAGTCCAAATACACCACATCCATTGGTTCTTCCTTGTCCACTCTACTAGTTACATCCTCCAAAAAATTCTAGAAGATTTATCAAGCATGATTTCCCTTTCATAAATCCATGCTGACTTGGACCAATCCTGTCACTGCTTTCCAAATGCGCTGCTATTACATCTTTAATAATTGATTCCAACATTTTCCCCACTACCAATGTCAGGCTAACCGGTTTATAATTCCCCGTTTTCTCTCTCCCTCCTTTTTTAAAAATGGGGTTACATTAGCTACCCTCCAGTCCATAGGAACTGATCCAGAGTCTATAGAATGTTGGAAAATGATCACCAATGCATCCACTATTTCTAGGGCTACTTCCTTAAGTATTCTGGGATGCAGACTATCAGGCCCTGGGGATTTATTGGCCTTCAATCCCATCAATTTCCATAACACAATTTCCTGACTAATAAGGATTTCCTTCAGTTCCTCCTTCTCGCGAGACCCTCAGTCCCCTAGTATTTCTGGAAGGTTATTTGTGTCTTCCTTCGTCAAGACAGAACCAAAGTATTTGTTCAATTGGTCTGCCATTTCTTTGTTCCCCATTATAAATTCACCTGATTCTGACTGCAAAGGACCTACATTTGTCTTCACTAATCTTTTTCTCTTCACATATCTACAGAAGCTTTTCCAGTCAGTTTTTATGTTCTCTGCAAACTTACTCTCATACTCGATTTTCGCCCTCCTACTTAAATCCTTTGTCCTCCTCTGCTGAATTCTAAATTTCTCCCAGTCCTCAGGTTTGATGCTTTTTCTGGCCAATTTATTTGCCTCTTCCTTGGATTTAACACTATCCCTAATTTCCCTTGTTAGCCACAGTTGAGCCACCTTCCCCGTTTTATTTTTATGCCAGACAGGGATGGACAATTGTTGAAGTTCATCCATGTGATCTTTAAATGTCTGCCATTGCCTATCCACCGTCAACTCTTTAAGTATCATTCGCCAGTCTATTCTAACCAATTTACGTCTCATACCATCGAAGTTACCTTTCTTTAAGTTCAAGACCCTAGTCTCTGAATTAACTGTGTCACTCTCCACCTTAATGAAGAATTCTACCATATTATGGTCACTCTTCCCCAAGGGGCCTCGCACAACAAGATTGCTAATTAATCCTCTCTTATTACACAACACCCAGTCTAGGATGACCTGCTCTCTGGTTGATTCCTCGACATATCGGTCTAGAAAACCATCCCTTATACACTCCAGGAAATCCTCCTCCACCGTATTGCTACCAGTTTGGTTAGTCCAATCTATATGTAGATTAAAGTCACCCATGATAACTGCTGTACCCTTATTGCACGCATCCCTAATTTCCTGTTTGATGCCATTCCCAACCTCTCTACTACTGATTGGTGGTCTGTACACAACTTCCACTAGCGGTTTCTGCCCTTTGGTATTCCGCAGCTCTACCCATACAGATTCCACATCATTCAAGCTAATATCCTTCCTTACTATTGCATTAATCTCCTCTTTAACCGGCAACGCTACCCCACCTCCTTTTCCTTTCTGTCTATCCTTCCTGAATGTTGAATACCCCTGTATGTTGAGTTCCCAGCCTTGGTCACCCTGGATCCATGTTGCCGTAATCCCAATTACATCATATCCGTTAACAGCTATCTGTGCAGTTAATTCATCCACCTTATTACGAATACTCCTCGCATTGAGACACAGAGCTTTCAGGCTTGTTTTTTTTGACACTCTTTGTCCTTTTAGAATTGTAGCCCTTTGAGTGTTGCCTTTGATTTCTCAGCCATCCACTTTTCCTTATCTCCTTTCTACCTTTTGCTTCTGACCCCATTTTACTTTCCTCGGTCTTCCTTCATCAATTCCCATCCCTCTGCCATATTAGTTTAAACTCTCCCCAACAGCATTAGCAAACACTCCCCCTCGGACATTGGTTCCGATCCTGCCCAGGTGCAGACCGTCCAGTTTGTACTGGTCCCACCTCCCCCAGAACTGGTTCCAATGTCCCAGGAATTTGAATCCCTCCCTCTTGCACCATTCTTCAAGCCACGTATTCATCTGAACTATCTTGCTATTTCTACTCTGACTAGCACGTGGCAATGGTAGCAATCCTGAGATTACTACCTTTGAGGTCCTCCTTTTTAATTTAACTCCTAGCTCCCTAAATTCAGCTTGTAGTACCTCATCCCATTTTTTACCAATATCATTGGTACCTCTATGCACCACAACAACTGGCTGTTCACCCTCCCCCTTCAGAATGCCCTGCAGCCACTCAGACATCCTTGACCCTTGCACCAGGGAGGCAACATACCATCCTGGAATCTCGATTGCGGCCACAGAAACACCTATCTGTTCCCCTTACAATAGAATCCCCTACCATTATAGCTCTCCCACTCTTTTTCTTGCCCTCCTGTGCAGCCGAGCCACCCATGGTGCCATGAACGTGGCTGCTGCTGCTGCCTTCCCCTGATGGGGCATCCCCCACAACAGTACCCAAAATTGTATATCTGTTTTGGAGGGAGATGACCGCACTACCTTCCTTCTCCTGCTCTGCCTGATGGTCACCCATTCCCTATCTGCCTTCGCAACCTTTACCTGCGGTGTGACCAACTCACTAAACGTGCTATTCACGACATCCTCAGCATCACGGATGCTCTGGAGTGAATCCATGCGCAGCTCCAGTGCTGCAATACGGTCTGAATGGAGCTGCAGCTGAATACACTTCCCGCACACTTAGAAGTCAGGGACACTGGAAGTGTCCCAGACTTCCCACATAGCACAGGAGGAGCATGACATGGTTCTGGGCTTTCCTGCAATGACTTAAAGCTTAAATTAACTTAATTTGGCAACAATGCCGAAGGTTTCTTACTGATAAGAAAAAGAAAAAAGATAAAGAAAAAAGAAAACTACTCACCAATCAACCAGCCAATCATTTACCCGTTTGGCTGTGACGTCACACTTCAATTTCTTTTTACTTCTTTGTTTTGCCTTCGGCCTCCATCTTCCGGCGCGTGTTGCTCCTCTGACTCCCCGCGCCCTTTTATCAGGGCCTTGCTCTCCCGCCGGTGTCTTGCTCCTTCTGACTCCCCGTGCCCTTTTATCAGGGCCTCGATCTCCCGGCGTGTGTTGCTCCTCTGACTCGCCGCGCATGCGGTATATGTCTTTTCTGCCCCCTGCAGGATTCGAGATGCAGATGCAATGGGCTGCAGTCGATCTGTTCACGTTTGGCACAGAACTGCAGTGAGGCTTTGTTCTGTGGCACAACTTCCAACTGGAAGGGCTCGTGGGATCAGGAGGGATCAGACATGCGGCCTGTATAATTTAGCCACGGACTGGGTGTGAGCATCAGTCCATGCCGGACATATGTCATCACCCTGCAGTTTTATTAAATCATACAGGGGATTTGCACCCTCTGCAAAGCCTGGGATAAAGTTCCTTTGGTACCCCACCAAACCCAAGAATGATCGTAGGGCTGTTTTGGAAGTGGGTAATGGCAGTCGCTGTATTATCTCCACCTTGCGAGAGTCGGAGGATGATCCCTCTGGAGAAATGACACTCTTAGAAAGGTGACCAGTTCTTTTACTAATTGAGCCTTACGGGGATTCACCTTTAGGCCCGCCTGAGCCAACAATGTCAAAAGTTTGTGCAAAAGGGCCAGATGCTCCTTCATGCTGTCGGTTGCCAGCAGTAGGTCGTTTACGTACTGCAGCAAGCAGGTAGGGCGGGAAAAGTCTTTTAAAATTGCAGCCATTCTTTTGTGGAATATCGTGGGGGCATTGTGGAACCCCTGAGGCAAGGTACAGCTCTGGTCCTCAAAAGTGAATGCACATTTTTACTGGTCTTCCCTCTTAACAGGGATATACCAGAATCCATTGGCGATGTCGAGGGTCAAGAAGTACTTGGAACCAGCAGAAATTTGAAATAATGTGGTGGGAATTTCTCTTACTACCAGAGAGCAGGCTGGTGTTACAGAATTTAACTTTCTGTAATCAATAGTCAGTCACCAGTTGCTATCAGACTTTTTAACTGGCCATGTGGGTGAATTGGTCATGAAAGTGCCTGTCCTAACAACACCCTGCTCGACTAGGAATTTTATGGTGTCTCGGATGTCAGGGTGACTCTCCCTTGGGATGGGGTACAGTTTAGTGAATGAGTCGGGGTGTCCCTCAATAGATTCTTCACCTGCCATTTTTCTACAGTGTGGCAAACACTGCTAGGTGTTCCTGAATTAGTTTTGCCACAGCTTAATTTTCGCTCCGTGGAGCGTCATACTCAGATGGCTTTTTAATAGCAAAAACCAAGTGAGCATCTGAAATTTCTATCACTCATAAAACATAAGAAATAGGAACAGGAGTAGGCCATACGGCCCCTCGAGCCTGTTCCACCACTCAATAAGATCATGGCTGATCTCTCAATCCCATCCAAACACAGTCCTGATTATAATCTATCACCGCGCCATACTGATCCAACACATCAGTCCCTACAATTCCCTTTCCATCGGGGGTAGTCATCAGCATCGGCACTGGGACCTTACAGGTGAGGCCTCCCAACTGAAGTTCAGAGGTTTCCCTGTATACGCGGTGGTTGTATCACCATTAAACCCTTTAAGGGTCATACGACCCTTGCCCGCCTCTGCTTGTGGATGATGGTAACTGCTGAGCCAGTATCGATAAGCATAATCTGCTGCCTGCCCCCTTTTAAGACAACAAGGACTACTGGTCTCCCACTACCATCATGTCGGAACCCCACTTCTGACCAGTCTTTGGGGGCCAAACCCTGTCATTGGGTCGATCCTTGAATGGGTCTCTCTAATGAATGTGCATCAGCGATTGTGTGCACCGGTAAATGATTTTGCATCCTCCTCATGGCAATTTGGGTTTGTATGAGGGTTATCAACTGGTCCAATCGTTGATCTGTCCCAGAGGGCTTGGATTCGCCCTTCATTAGAAGGGTTACGAACTGAGCCAATTGTTGTTCCATCCCAGAGGGTTTGGGTTCATCCTTCGGGAGGTGTCTATGCGTTGCATCATGGTTCGGTGCTGGTCTGGGTCTGCTGCAATGTTTTGCTAGGTGTCCTACCTTCTTACAATTAAAACACTGTCCCTTAAAGGGGTAGTTTCGAGATCCCTCCACTGTTGACACTGGTTTATTTGCAGTGGGTGGTGACTTCACCTTTAACTGGTCTTTTACCATCTCCCAGGCTATTTGAACGCTGGTCTCTATATCTGTCCACTGATCTCCACTGGCCTCATGGCTATGCCCAGGGTGGTTTTAACTAAAGAGTTGAGTTGGGTCAGGAACATCGCTTTAAATTGTTCCTGATTCTTTCCTACTGTAGCATTTGCGGGTGCCTGGTTCTGGGTATGTTGATAGATATCGTACAGGTGATTACTGAAGGCTCTCGGGGTCTCTTCTGGGCGCTGCTTGGTCTGATTAAGCAGAGCCACTAAGTTCAGGTTTTGGATCCCGGTCATGAGTGCATCGGCCGCTATGCCAGGCTGGAGGACTGTATCTGACAGATTATCTTTTAGGGAAGTGCAACAGGCCAAGAGGAGGACTCGTGTTAAGTCTCTCTCTTCCAACTCTGGGTGACCCCTCCTGAACTTTGCCCACCTCCTATTAATTTCCAGTGGATCGTCCCCATCATTAATGGACCCAAACTCGTGGCTACACACCGTGGCGTCAGCACCAGATATGGGCCGTGTGTCGGTATGGTTACTGGTGATGTGACCATGCATATTACATCGTAAAGAAGTGGTTACTATGGCTATAATTGGCTCTTGTGTCTCCAAGGTATCCCATCCTATACCACCACTCGAGGGATTATACTGACTGCCTTCTTCTTCCCAATCTGTCTCCCTCTTATCTCTTTCTGCTATCTCTGCTATGGCTCCCCATGTTACTGCGGACACCAGGGCCTGATGCTCCCCTAACTTACTTTTTAGCCTCGCTATTTCTAGTTGGCATTGGGAGTGGTCTACCTCCCGATGTGGCTTCTTAATTCAATCTCTTAATGCACCCCGAGCATCTTCTATCTCTTGCTGGAGCCCCAAGTTTTCCAATTTATATTAATTTAACTCTAATTTGTTTTCATTTGCTTCAACGACGGCTGCTGTGGCTTTGAGAGGCTTTGTTGTAGCAACGAAGCTGCCTGTTCAGCCCCTCTTTCTAATTGCCGAATACTGTGGTTTAATTAACCAATTTCTTGTCTTAAATGCTGTATTTCGCCCTCTTTTAACTGCTTCACAAGTTGGAGGCCTTCTTCCTTTTGTTGTTTTATACCTTGAATCTCTTTTTTAGTTGAATCTCTTTTACTTGCAATTCTTTTAAATCCTGAATCTCTTTTGCCCATTGTTCTTTCATACTTTGAATCTCTTTTACTTGTTCTTTTAAATCTTGTATCACTTTTTGCCCTTTGTTCTTTCATACTTTGAATCTCTTTTACTTGTCGTTCTTTTAAATCTTGTATCACTTTGGTCTCCTGCCTCATTAATTCCTCATCTCTCCGAGCACAATAAAATGTGCTGAATGCCAAGAGACCACTTGCCCGTTTTGGTCTTAATTCTCCTTGATCTACTTTCTCCTTGATAAATGCCATGAGCTCCCCAAAGGACGCATGTTGGGCCTTACGGAAGTACGGTGCCCGTGCCTGTAACTCTTCTATGTCCTTTATGGGTACCTTTTTGGATAACTTCTCTTGATAAACTATCTCAACATTTTTTTTGTTGGCTTTTTGTTCATGACCGATCCCTTCATCTGGTGCCTTTTGAATTTAACTACAGATGGGTCCCCACTTAAATAGTTCCAACTATCGAGATGACTGCGCTTTAAGACGCAATTTCTCTCGATCCGTTTAACCGTTTATAGTTTATACTTCGCAATACAGATTAGAATCGCAACTCCCGAAATTTCCAATTGTTAAAAAGAATAATCAAAAGCTGTCTCGCCAGATCCCAGATGAGCCCCAATTTTGTAAGATTTCTAAATCTCAGGCATTAAATTGACAGCAAGACTGATTCTTTTAAAACAATTCGGAATAGTTTATTAAACATACATGCACGTCTTATCAGAGAAACAGCAGTCGTCAGCTAGCCTACGGATCTGTTTAGATACAACTGATTATAAAAAGGTATACTTCACTTTCCTCTGGCTGGCTGAGCACATGGACTGCTGTTTGGGCTGGTCTTGAGAGGACGGTTTTCCTGTTTTGCTGTGTGCTCAGGAGAGAAGAAGAGAGACCCAGCAATCTGTGCTTGGGTCTTTATAGTCCTTAAGTACATTGTTTCTCAGAAAGCCCCAGGATTGGCTCTTGATTCCACAGCCGTTTCTGATTGGTTTCTCCTCATACATGTGTCTGACTGGGGGACCGGTGCCATTCCTTGATTAGGTTAATGGCTTTCCAAATAACATCTTTAAGTTTCGATGGGTTTCAAGGACATTTCCTTTGTTCATTTAAGCTCTGTCCAACCAAAAGACAATATACAAACAGAACATGCTGGAAATCTGTGAGCATCCATTTTGTCTCTTTCAAAACCGTCTTTTTGTATAATCTAATTTTTTAACATTTTATTTATATATATATACAGGATCAATTTTGTCATCACTAAACACTTTTATTTTTACAGAGAAATCTGTGACCTCCGTCATAAGAACATAAGAAATAAGAGCAGGAGTAGGACATCTGGCCCCTCAAGCCTACTCCGCCATTTAATAAGATCATGGCTGATCGAATCAGCTCCACTTCCCTGCCCTCTCCCATAACCCTTTATTCCCCGATCGCTCAAATGTTTGTCTATCTCCGCTTTAAATATATTCAATGACTCGGCCTCCACAGCTCTCTGGGATAGAGAATTCCACAGATTTACACCCCTCAGAGAAGAAATTCCTCCTCATCTCAGTTTTAAATGGGCGGCCCCTTATTCTGAAATTATGTCCCCTAGTTTTAGTTTCCCTTATGAGTGGAAATATCGCTTCTGCATCCACCTTTTCGAGCCCCCTCATTATCATATATGTTTCGATAAGATCACCTCTCATTCTTCTGAACTCGAATGAGTATAGGCTCAACCTATCTTCATATTTCAACCCCCTTATCTCCGGAATCAACCGAGTGAACCTTCTCTGAACAGCTTCCAATGCAAGTATATCCTTCCTTAAATGTGGAGACCAAAACTGTATGCAATACTCCAGGTGTGGCCTCACCAATAACCTGTACAGTTGTAGCAGGATGTTAGATCTCTTAATTTTCAATGAGATGCGAACTCCGCTTGTAGATTTAAAGTAATTTTATTCCAGCAGCAGCAACAGAACCTTGGCAGGGTTCCAGCTCTTTGTTCTTCTAAAACACATGGCAAAAAATGGCTGTACTTATCCTGGATCAATTTACAGAAATGATCTCGCCTCCTTTCACCTTATTGGCTCAATTGATCCAACAGTCTGTGTTGTTAGCCCCTAATTGGCTCGCTGCCAAAAGTCCTGAAATGTCAAGCGTGAGTTATAACTCAATGCAATGTGCTAATTCTCACGTTAGCATGGGGTCTGTGTTTTCTCAACTTTGCAGCCTGTTTGAATTCTCGATCAATCCCCTCTTTGATTCTTTCACAAACTGAATCATAAAACATCAGGTATCACTGGTTGAACATTCTACAAAATAATTTCATACATGTTAATAGAGTTTCCATCGAAAATTTGTTGATGTGTTTCGCCATATATCCGGACTAGTAACTTCCACACAAAATTACATCAACCCGAATTCCATCGTGGCCATAATGGAAGTCTGTTTTTAGTAGGTTAATTAACCTCATTCCAATTTAATCCAAATCAATATCTTAATTCAACCAGTAAACAATTTTCTCTTAAGCATAACATATCCCTGTGCCACGTACAGACGGCCTGCTAGGACCTGCAAGGTGTCTCACCTGCGGGACAGCAACTACAGCCACCTGGTTGCAACAACATTTAATCAACATAAACAAACAATATAAAAGTAAAATAATTACAACGAATAGAATTAAACCTTCCACCAATGAAGTTCCGATTGAACCTAGCCATTCAGTGGCTCCGCTCCACAAAGTGAATGATGGGGGTTGCTTAAGTTTTTCTACCTCCTTTTGGAAGTGGGTAATTTCTTCGGAGCTATCTGGGATATGTGTGCAACACTCAGTTTTGAGTAGGGCGCAAGTATCTCCCTTTTCAGCCAGGATGTAGTCAAGAGCCAGTCTATTCTGTAGGGCTACTGTTCAGATTGCTACCATTTCTGCATTGATTTTAACTAGGGCCTCTGAAGGATCATTGGCTACCCGTTCCACAACGGATGCCATGTTAATGGATTCCCTTGCCAGTTTGGCGGTCCCATATCTGGGGATCAGAATGGCAAAGAACCTCTCTGTTTCTGTGATAGCTCTCTTAGGACGGTGTAGATGTTCTGACAGTGACTTTATATGATACATATATGGCACAATGTAGGCTAAATAGCAGGATCCCGTCCAATTCTGGGGCAGCCAAGGGTAGGCCTCGTGGCCACACACCCAATAAATGCCATTGCAGGCAATGAATGTTAGCTGTTTCTTTGTCAGCAACACTCCGGGGCCTGTCCAGGCTTTTCCATCTGTTTTGTTCAGAATCCCCTGTTGTGTTTAAAAACTCCCACATCGGCCCAGTTTGGACGGTTCTGTGGCTTGATTATATTATAATTCCGGGAGCAGTTACTATACCCCATATTTTGGCCTCCTTTGATGTTTCTAATCAGACAGACCGATTCCCCCGGTCTTCCTATTCCCGTTGTATTAGTGATAACAAAAAATGGGGGCCGTTTGGAATTATTGTAGCATGGTTGGTACCCCCCTTCAAAGGTAGTCAGATTGTAACCTGCTGACTTCCATTTACGTGCCCAGTCTTCCGTATCCTGAAACGCATTGCCTGTTTTGTTTTGATTAATTATCCACTCAGCCATTTTTGAGATATTCAAGGGAATTGGCCTCAAGGGAATCCCTCCCTTTGAGTGAATAGGAATATGTGCACACACCCAACAACTAGAAATGTTACTTTGTTTGGCATAAATGTATGACGTATATAACAAAGTATTTACATGTAATTCCCTGGATACTCTGCTATTTCCCTTTGGTGCAGAGGATCGGCTAGTAAGAAGTAGACAAATGCCTAGAATACCTGAAGTCAGTAGTACAGTAAATTTGTACATTTTGGCAAAAAGTAATTGTCCTTATTAGATTTCAGCTTCAGTTATGGGTGCTCGTTTAACGTGTGAGGTGTGGATCCAGGCTTTCTTTCCTTGGACTTTAACAGCTGCCTGGGTGGTCAATAACACTTGGTAAGGTCCCTCCCACTTGGCACCCAAAGGTTCTTTATGTAACTTTTTCACATACACCCAGACTCACGGGATGATGTCGTGTCCTCCTTCGCATGGATTACCCCAAGCTGCCGATACCTGTCGGGAAATAGAACTAATAGCATTGGTTAGATCCTGACAGTATGATAACAAAATGACACTCATTAAGTGAACATCAGCTTTCCGTAAATCAGTAGTTCCTGGCAGCGACATGGGTCTTCCTGTTATAATTTCAAATGGACTTAGACTTGTAGTTCTGTTCGGGGTTGCCCTTATGCTACATAGCACTATTGGTAGTGCCTGGGGCCATGGTGTTCCTTCTTGGTGATATTTGGCAAGCCATTGTTTCAGAGTTCGATTCATTCGCTCCACTTGTCCTGATGATTGTGGGTGATCAGGACAGTGTAAATCCCACGTAATGTTCAGTAACCTACAGACTTCTTGGCAGACAGCACCTGTGAAGTGTGTTCCCTGATCTGAGTCAATGCTACTCGGGAATCCACATCAGGGAATGTAATCCTTACACAAGACCTTTGCAGTGTGATTGGCTGTGACTCTTTTAGTTGGGACAGCTTCAACCCATCTAGAGAATCTGTCGACCATGACAAGAATGTTAGTGTATCCTTGGCATGGAGGGAGAGATATATAATCGACCTGCAGATGCTGGAATGGTCCAGTTGGGGCATTACTGTGATGGGTCCAGAATTATTTTTCTGAATTATTATTCAGCTGGCAGCACACAGCGGTCTGCTACCCACTGGGCATATTTTTTAAATCCCCGACCACACCAGCTTTTCTGGAACCGTGCCGTCATCTGTTGTGAGGCCAAGTGTCCTCACGAGTGGATCTGTTGGGCAAAAAAAGGCATAAGCGCTTGTGGCGCGACTGGCTTGTCTGTACTCTTTGTCTCCAGACACCATCTTCGCATAGCTTAATTCCTGCCTCAATCCATGTACATTTTTCCTCTCCGGAGCACTCGCCTTGCATTGTTTGAAGGTCTCGTGTCAGAGTCCTGAATGCTTTCAATCTGCACATCTGTGTTGGTTCTTCAGAGGGAGCGCCCTGTGAGGCGGCATCTTTAGCTGCCTGGTCGGCTAGGGCATTTCCCTGTGTTTTCCGTGGGCCTTACACTTCAGGATGGACACTTCCTGAGGTAATTGTATGGCCTCTAGTAAGTCTCGGACTTCTTTTGCATTTCGGATAGGTGTACCAGCAGCAGTGAGGAGTCCTCTTTTCCGCCATAACAGACCAGAGTTGTGAGCGACTCCAAAAGCATAATGTGAATCTGTGTGGACATTAGCTGTCTGTCCTTCTGTTATTCGACATGCTTCTGACAGGGCCCGTAACTCTGACGTTCTGACGTTCCTGAGGGTAAACATCCTTTTGCCGCTATCTCATATAAGGTTGTAACTACCCATCCTGCTTTTCTGGTACCATTGTCAACAAAGGAGGAACCATCTGTAAACAGGATGAGGTCTGGGTTGTGCAGAGGCTCCTCTGCTGCTAAGGCTGCTTCTTCTGTTTCTTTTAAAATCTTCACGCAGTCATGCTCTTGACATTCTCCCCCCTCTTGCTTCCTCGATTCTGACATCGGGAGCATAGTTGTGGAATTAACCGGGCTGGCCCGGACGATATGGAGATGAGGAGCTTCCAAAACTGCTGTCCAGCAGGTCCATCTAGCTGCTGTCACCTGAGACATTCTAGTCACAGACAGCAAAGCATGTACGGTGTGGGGACACTTGACCATCAGCTTTTGGTCGAGGACTAGACCCGCAGTGATCATTACCGCTCGACATGTAGCTTCCATGGCCCTTAGACAACTTCCCCATCCGAGGGCTACCGCATCCAGTTTTGCCGAATAATAGCCAATAGGTCTTTGCCGATCCCCATGTTCTTGTGTCAGTATAGCTGTCATGTATCCTTCTTTCTCATGGACAAACAGGGTAAATGGCTTACCACTGTCAGGGATTCCCAGAGCCGGTGCCGAACACAAAGCCTTTTTCAAACTCAGGAAGGCCTCTTGCTGTTCTTTAGTGAGGGTGATGGCTTCTTTAGAGGCACATTTCCCCTTTAAGATATCATTCAGTGGCTGAGCAAGCGGTGTGAAGGAGTCAATCCAATTTCTGTTAAAGTTACACAATCCCAAAAAAGACCTTAGTTCCTGAATAGTGGTGGGTTTTTTAGCAGCCCGAATGGCTGCAGTTCTTTTCTGGGTAAGTTCTCTCTTTCCTTGTGAAATTTTTGGTCCCAGGTATACAACCTCTTCTTGGGATATTTGTGCTTTGTCGATGCTGGCCTTATGTCCTTTCAGCGAAAGGTGGTCCAGTAAAGCTCGTAAATCTTGTTCATGCTGTTCTTCCGCGTTTGAAGCTAGCAGGATATCGTCGACATATTGGATGACTGTAGATGACAGGGGAGATAATTCTCACAAATGGCTTTGTAAAGCCATGTGGAATACCGTAGGGCTGTTGTGGAAACCCTGCGGTAACCGGGTCCAAGTTTACTGTTGTCCTTGGACCGTGACAGCAAACCACTGTCGAACCTCCGGTGCCAGAGACACCGACCAAAATCCGTTGGCCATATCTATAACCGAGAAATATTTATGTTCCTGTTTGAGGGCATTAAAAATGGTGGCGAGATCTGTGACCAAAGGAACTTTTTGATCAATACACTGGTTAGCTTTCCTATAATCAACAGTCAAATGCCAAGTCTCATTCGATTTCTGTATCTGCCACACAAGGCTATTGGAGGAGCTATGCGTTTTAATAAGCACCCCTTGTTTCTCCAATTGCTGAATAACCGGTACGATTCCCACGATGGCAGTTGGACTGATGGGATACTGTTTAGTGCAAAGAGGCTTGGTCCCGGTAAATGACGCAGGCTCCATCTGGAGTAGGCCATAATCGTTCTTATCTTTAGCCCATATCGGGTGTTCCTTCAATTCTTCTTTCTTCAAAGTTCTAATTGACCATGTCACCCGACCATCCTCGAAATGCAACGATGAATCTACTTGGATTAGAACGTCTATTCCCAAAAGGGCTTGACCTACTGTGCCTATCCAGACCGGTGTGGTTAGTTCATGTGGACCCAGCCCTATAAGTACCGGTGTTGTCCTCTTAATTTCCATTTTATGGCCCCCAACTCCATAGGCTGTACGTGCCCTACCATCCAACAGCAAAGAGTCTCCATATTGTAGGGATAAGCATGTTAATTCCGCCGAGTCTAAAAGACAGTCCACATCCTTATCGCCCACCCTCACAGTTATATATAGCCCATCTCCCCTCTGTTGTATTAGTGCGAGGAGAGGGGCCAGGGCGGGCTTTAATCGTTTTTTGCTATCCCAAGTAACTCCTTCATGTGTTGTATTGTCAGTCGCTTCAATGCTTCTATGAGGTCGTTCTCTTGTGACAAGCCTGGTTTGTTGGCTGAATTGTATCCCTGGCTGCATCCTCTTCCCCGGCCGTGACCTTGCTGTTTCGCCCTGCATGTCTTGGCCCAGTGACCTTCTTTCCCACAATAATGACATTTTCCGCATAATTTTCCTAATGACTGTTTATCGGAATCCTGGGATTTCCATCCCATAGCCTGCACAGCTCGGACTTTAGCCCCCATATCCCTGTCTAATTGGTTACATCAATCCACCAATGCTGCAAAGGTAGTTCCTCTGCCTTCCCAGTCCGGTAACACGACTTTAAGCATTTTGGACAGTTCTGGCTTTAGACCTGCCACGAAAGCTGCTTTCAGGGGTCCAAACACTTGTTCTTCAATTTCCTCATCCGTATTATTCATACTCGAATGTTCTAGCCACGTACATCTAAACTGCTCGTCATACTCCAGGACCTCCTCTGTTCCTTTCTGTTGGAGGCTGCAATTTTTCCCCAGTCTGTCTTAGCTGGATGAAGGCTTGCAGCCAGTGTTTAATCACCTCACAACCTGCGTCTAATTCTTGCTCATCCCACCCCAAAGCTCCTTGTACCTTGTTGTACAATTTTCTTCCCTGTGTTTTTGGCACCTTATGGTCAAGATTTGCACTCCGTCCCAGGGATAAAGTTGATATATATTTCTTAAGCGGTCCAATTGGTCCCACGTTTTCACTCCCCCTTTCTTTAGATTGGGCAACTCCTTGGACCATTGATCAATTATCTCTGGGTCCACCGGATCATGAAATAAGTATTCTGCATACACCCTTTTCTTTGTTTTTTTGGTTCTGTCCTCATCCGCAGTCTCTTCTGATTTGATGACAACTCGTCTTTTTTTAAATGGGGCAAAGTGCACCCCTAATTTTTCATCCTCCGACCCTGTATCGTCGGAGGACTCAGAATCCACATCTATTCCTTGGTCATGTCTTCGGGTTTACGCTTTTAATTTATCCAAACATGGGTACCCTGGGAATTGACCGATACATTTTCCTTTTCTAATTCTATCTCTTGACCTAATGATTTTTTCCATTCTTTAATTTCACCTTTAAGATCTTTAACTTCCGCTTCCGACTTTTCAAGTTCAAGTTTTTTATGTCGCAGCTGTTCACAAACCGCTTGCAATTGGTCCTTTGTACTGGTCAGGTCCCGATCATGTTGGGAATGCGTTATAATTTCATTCCGCAGTCGGACCTGTCCCATAACAGCTAAGGACCATCTGGTTCACTCTTTATTTTTCATACGGGTCGTTTTTCTCCAGACCCTTTCGATCTCGTCCAAGGACCATTGTCCTTTGGAGGTACTGTATTTTTGTTCGATCTTAATACAGGTTTTAGGTCAGCCGAATTGTTGCTCTATGTATTCTTTCAACTGTTCGAGGATTTCGTCTATCGAAACCTCAGGTGGTGCCCGCCACCTTTAACAGCTGTAGGCAATTCTTTGCTCTTATCTTCTGCTGCCATAGTACTAATTTCTTTACTGGGGTCTCGAGTCGTAGGCTTTCCAGCCGATCAGTGGGTTGGTGATTAATTAACTAACACACCGCCGAAGTTTAGACGTCTATGGGACCTCGAGCCCATTACCAACCGGAGGGTTCGCAAACCGGAGGCTTTCGGAATCACGTAGAAGGAGAGGTGAATTTAGACAATTGACCGAGGACTTTTATAAAGAGGAGTCCTTACCTCAGAATGTAGGTCCGATGTCCAAAATTCAGTTTCTTCCCTCAGCGATCCTGTTCGTGACGCCTCAATTGTTAGATCTGTTAATTTTCAATGAGATGCGAACTCCGGTTGTAGATTTAAAGTAATTTTATTCCAGCAGCAGCAACAGAACCTTGGCAGGGTTCCAGCTCTTTGTTCTTCTAAAACACATGGCAAAAAATGGCTGTACTTATCCTGGATCAATTTACAGAAATTAACTCGCCTTCTTTGACCTTATTGGCTCAATTGATCCAACAGTCTGTGTTGTTAGCCCCTAATTGGCTCGCTGCCAAAAGTCCTGAAATGTCAAGCGTGAGTTGTAACTCAATGCAATGTGTTAATTCTCATGTAGGCATAGGGGTCTGTGTTTTCTCAACTTTGCAGCCTGTTTGAATTCTCCATCACAGGACTTCTCTGCTTTTGTACTCTATCCCCCTTGCAATAAAGGCCAACATTCCATTTGCCTTCCTGATTACTTGCTGTACCTGTATACTCACTTTTTGTCTTTCATGCACAAGGAACCCCAGGTCCCTCTGTACTGCAGCACTTTGCAATTTTTCTCCATTTAAATTATAATTTGCTTTTCTATTTTTTCTGCCAAAGTGGATAACCTCACAGTTTCCCACATTATACTCCATCTGACAAATATTTGCCCACTCAATTAGCCTGTCTATATCCCCTTGCTAATTTTTTGTATCCTCACAATTTGCTTTCCCATCCATTTTTGTATCATCAGCAAACTTGGCAACATTACACTTGGTCCCTTCATCTAAATCATGAATATAGATTGTAAACTGTTGAAGCCCCGACACCGATCCCTGCGGCACCCCACTAGTTACTGATTGCCAACCAGAGAATGAACTAATTATCCCGACTCTCTTTTTTCTGTTAGTTAGCCAATTCTTTATCCATGCTAATATATTACCCCCAACCCTGTGAACTTTTATCTTGTACAGTAACCTTTTATGTGGCACCTTATCGAATGCTTTCTGGAAATCCAAATACACCACATCCACTGGTTCCTCCTTATCCACCCTGCCCGATACATCCTCAAAGAACTCCAGCAAATTTGCCAAAACATGATTTCCTTTTCATAAAACCATGCTGACTTTGTTTAATTGAATTATGCTTTTCCAAATGTCCCATTACTGCTTCCTTAATAATGTAATAAATAGTGTAACAATGTTAGGCATTTTGCCTTAACTTTGTTAGGTAAAGTGGATACTGTGATCATTGCAGGTGCCCTCATATGCATTTCAAGAATGTTGTAAAAGGTGGGCTCATAAGACTAGATACAAAACATTTTGTGCTTTATTTTACAGTCAGCAAGTGAACATACAGAGTAACAGTTACAGCAAATCCCAATTACTTAAACTTAATCTCAGTCCCTCCTCGTAACTAAGAAAAATAATAAACTGCCCTGTCCTATTTAGCAACTATATATACTTGCTTTTGGCCAGTTTTCGCATTGAAATTGTCTAAGGCTTGGCTATGCTGGACTTGTTTGCTTTATTCTTAAGGCAAAGTTCCTGTGCTTTACTTGCCTCTCTCAGCAGACCTCACCAATTGACTTCAAACATGTGGATCTTTTTCCTTTTGTTCCTTCTGTTCACAGAACGTGGCGGTGGGTGGGGGCAGGGTTGCAGTGTGGGGAGGCGGAGGGTCATTTTCCAGGGGCTGTTCACTGCGGCTGCCAATTCAATGGGCTCTTGCCCTTCCATGAGTGGATTCTTATCTGTCAGCTCATATTGTGTTCACAAGAATAGCAACAGCTCTTGCGATTAGCCTACTGGAAGCCTGAAACAAATTATCGATTGTCCCAAGTCATTTATGGATAACTGTTTCAGTAGCTCGCTCATTAACATACCAATCCCCTCTTTGTCCCAGCAACGTCAACATTTCCCGATAGCTAAAGTAACCAGGAGACGACTGTATCTTTGTGAATTAACCATTGAAGTCCTGCACCTGAACTTTTATCAGAAGAAAATTGTAGTCTGAAACAAAATTCTCTCCTTGTTCAAATAGGCAATAATCCATAATCATGAAAAAGTGTTTATTTCAACTTTTGATGATTCTATATTATATATAATATATAAACTATTTAGATATAACCAACATTTTTTTTAAATAGGACTAACAGCTCAGTGGGTAAATGCATTACATAGTGTGTCACAATTCAGGAAGATTCAAGGCACTAAGTTTGTTGATCTCAGATAGGATTGCAGAAAGTATCTTATTTACCTCAGGGGAAGGAAGCAGATCATCCAGGGTTCTTGCTCCTGATTCCATCCCATATTGAAAATGTGAATGTGTGGACATCGACAAGGGCAGGATAAATCTAGCACTTTAATACTTCCTGAAATCTTATGAGATGACCGTAATTTTTAACTTCAGTTCAAAGGAGTTTGGGCAATCATAGTAGAAAACTGAAAAATGTAATCCTGTATTACTTTAGAGCATACTACGAAAAGCTTTTAGTATTCAGCTTTTAGTAATATGGCAGGGGGATGGGAACCTATGCAACGGAGACAGAGGGAAGTAGAATAGGGGCAGAAGCAAAAGATAGAAAGAAGAAAAGTAAAAGTGGAGGGCAGAGAAACCTAAGGCAAAAAGCAAAAAGCGCCACATTACAGTAAAATTCTAAAGGGGCAAAGTGTGTTCGAAAGACAAGCCTGAAGGCTCTGTGCCTCAATACGAGGGGTATTCGGAATAAGGTGGACGAATTAACTGGGCAGATAGCAGTTAATGGTTATGATGTAATTGGCATCATGGAGACATGGCTCCAGAGTGACCAAGGCTGGGAACGCAACATCCAAGGGTATTCAACATTTAGGAAGGATAGACAAAAAGGAAAAGGAGGCGGGGTGGCATTGCTGGTTAAAGACGAAATTAATGCAATAGTAAGGAAGGACATTTGCATGGATGATGTGGAATCGGTATAGGTGGAGCTGCGGAATATCAAAGAGCAGAAAACGCGAGTGGGAGTTGTGTACAGACCACCAAACAGTAGTAGTGAGGTTGGGGACAGCATGAAACAAGAAATACGGGATGCGTGCAATAAAGGTACAACAATTATCATGGGTGACTTTAATCTACTTGATTGGGCTAACCAAACTGGTAGCAATGTGGTGGAGGAGGATTTCCTGGAGTGTATTAGGGATGGTTTTCGAGAACAATATGTCGAGGAACCAACTAGAGAGCTGGCCATCCTAGACTGAGTGATGTGTAATTAGCAATCTTGTTGTGTGAGGCCCCTTGGGGAAGAGTGACCATAATATGGTAGAATTCTTTATTAAGATGGAGAGTGACACAGTTAATTCAGAAAATAGGGTCCTGAACTTAAGGAAAGATAACGTCGATGGTTTGAGACGTGAATTGAGGCAAATTATACTTAAAGGTTGACGGTGGATAGGCAATGGCAAACATTTAAAGATCACATGGATGAACTTCAGCAATTGTACATCCCTGTCTGGAGTAAAAGTAAAACGGGGAAGGTGGCTCAACCGTGGCTAACAAGGGAAATTAAGGATAGTGTTAAATGCAAGGGAGAGGCGTATAAATTGGCCAGAAAAAGCAGCAAACCTGAGGACTGGGAGAAAATTAGAATTCAGCAGAGGAGGACAAAGGGTTTAATTAAGAGGGGGAAAATAGAATACGAGAGGAAGCTTGCCGGGAACATTAAAACTGACTGCAAAAGCATCTATAGATATGTGACGAGAAAAAGATTCGTGAAGACAAACGTAGGTCCCTTGCAGTCGGATTCAGGTGAATTTATAATGGGGAACAAAGAAATGGCAGACCAGTTGAACAAATACTTTGGTTCGGTCTTCACGAAGGAAGACACAAATAACTTTCCGGAAGTACTAGGGGACCGAGGGTCTAGTAAAAAAGAGGAACTGAAGGATATTCTTATTCGGCAGGAAATTGTGATAGGGAAATTGATGGGATTGAAGGCCGATAAATCCCCGGGGCCCAATAGTCTGCATCCCAGAGTACTTAAGGAAGTGGCCCTGGAAATAGTGGAATCATTGGTGACTATTTTCCAAAAGTCTATCAACTCTGGATCAGTTCCTATGGATTGGAGAGTAGCTAATGTAACACCACTTTTTAAAAAGGAAGTAAGAGAGAAAATGGGTAATTATAGACCGGTTAGCCTGACATCAGTAGTGGGGAAAATGTTGGAATCAATTATTAAGGATGAAATAGCAGCACATTTGGAAAGCAGTGACAGGATCGGTCCAAGTCAGCATGGGTTTATGAAAGAGAAATCATGCTTGACAAATCTTCTGGAATTTGTTCAGGATGTAACGAGTAGACTGGACAAGGGAGAACCAGTGGATGTGGTATATTTGGACTTTCAAAAGGCTTTTGACAAGGTCCCACACAAGGGATTGGTGTGCAAAATCAAAGCACATGGCATTGGGGGTAATTTACTGACGTGGATAGAGAACTGGTTGGCAGACAGGAAGCAGAGAGTTGGGATAAAATGGGTCCTTTTCAGAATGGCAGGCAGTGACTAGTGGAGTGCTGCAGGGCTCAGTGCTGGGACCCCAGCTCTTTACTATATTCATTAATGATTCAGATGAAGGAATTGAGTGTAGTATCTCCAAGTTTGCAGATGACACTAAACTGGGTGGTGGTGTTAGCTGTGAGGAGGATGCTAAGAGGCTGCAGGGTGACTTGGACAGGTTAGGTGAGTGGGCAAATGCATGGCAGATGCAGTATAATGTGGATAAATTTGAGGTTATCCACTTCAGGGCAAAAACACAAAGGCAGAATATTATCTGACTAGGAAAAGGGGAGGTGCAACGAGACCTGGGTGTCATGGTTCATCAGTCATTGAAAGTTGGCTTGCAGGTACAGCAGGCGGTGAAGAAGGCAAATGGTATGTTGGCCTTCATAGCTAGGGGATTTGAGTATAAGAGCAGGGAGGTCTTACTGCAGTGGTACAGGGCCTTGTTGAGGCCTCACCTGGAATATTGTGTTCTGATTTGGTCTCCTAATCTGAGGAAGGACGTTCTTGCTATTGAGGGAGTGCAGCGAAGGTTCACCAGACTGATTCCCGGGATGGCTGGGCTGTCATATGTGGAGAGACTGGATCAATTGGGCCTTTATACACTGGAGTTTAGAAGGATGAGAGGGGATCTCATAGAAACATATAAGATTCTGACGGGACTGGTCAGGTTCGATGCAGGAAGAATGTTCCTGATGTTGGGGAAGTCCAGAACCAGGGGACACAGTCTTAGGATAAGGGGTAGGCCATTTAGGACTGAGATGAGGAGAAACTTCTTCACTCAGAGAGTTGTTAACCTGTGGAATTCCCTGCCGCAGAGAGTTGTTGATGCCAGATCATTGGATATATTCAAAAGGGAGTTAGATGTGGCCCTTACGGCTAAAGGGATCAAGGGGTATGGAGAGAAAGCAGGAAAGGGGTACTGAGGTGAATGATCAGCCATGATCTTATTGAATGGTGGTGCAGGCTTGAAGGGCCGAACGGCCTATTTCTGCACCTATTTTCTATGTTTCTATAAGAAGGTTAATGAAGATTAGGGTGGAGACCAGAAATAACAGGTTTCAACCCCAATTTCTCCCGTTGTGCCTGGGAACAGAGCAACAAGCAAAAAAATCTGCCCCCAAAATACACAACAATACAGTGGGGAAGTGATTTTCTGTGGTTCTATTTCAGGCACATTGTTGGGGAAGATCAACGGGCATTTATAGCATTTTTCTGTGCTTTCCCTGACCAGGAAATGCTGTTAAGCTGGTACTGCGTGGCAAAAATAGAAGAGTTCCAATTATTTTCACTGCCATCCTTCACTAAAGCTATGAAGCTTTTATTTTAAAAAGAGACTGAAACATTCAGAATTTGGTGAACATTCCACAGCAGTTCATTCTCGGCATCTCTTTAAGATCATGTTTCGATCACGTTCATATGTACAGAAATAGTGTGCCAATTCTGAAATGTAAATTTCGCTGCCAAAGATTTTGTTTCTCAGTGTATGGTGCTCAGCATGGGCTACACTATTCTATTTATGCTAACTGTAATGTGATTTGCTGAGAAGAGTAGATCAAATACAGCACTACAAAAATCTGTAAAGATATTTGAAGTTGAGTAATACTGATTTAAAACAACACCTGATTTTAAATTGATAGGAACAAGATTTAATCATAGAATAATAAAAATAGAACAAGCATGTAATCTCTTTTGATGATTCTTTTTTTAAAACCAAAGCATTCCTTCCTTGTTTATTAAAAATAAACACAACATGCTGAATCAATAGCATCTGTCGCTGACAACCCGAGAGCTTTGCCAATGAAACTTAGGAGAAGGGTTGATGGGTCAACAGTATCAAGATAAACGTTCACGGGCTTTGGGGTAATATATTAGCATGGATAGAGGACTGGCTAACTAACAGAAAACAGAGAGTCAGGATAAATGGGTCATTTTCCGGTTGGCAAACAGTAACTAGTGGGGTGCCTGCGTGAGGAAAAGAGTGTTCAAAGACCAGGCCCTCAAATCTACTACCAAGCTCATGGTCTACAGGGCTGTAGTAATACCCGCCCTCCTGTATGGATCAGAGGCATGGACCATATACAGTAGACACCTCAAGTCACTGGAGATATATCACCAACGATGTCTCCACAAGATCCTGCAAATTCCTTGGGAGGATGGATGCACCAACATCAGTGTCCTCGCCCAGGCTAACATCCCCAGCATTGAAGCACTGACCACACTTGATCAGCTTCGCTGGGCAGGCTACATAATTCTCATGCCAGACACGAGGCTCCCTAAGCAATTGCTCTATGCGGAGCTCCTTCACGGCAAACGAACCAAAGGTGGGCAGCGGAAACGTTACAAGGACACCCTCAAAGCCTCCCTGGTAAAGTGCGACATCACCATTGACACCTGGGAGTCCCTGGCCGAAGATCGCCCGAGGTGGAGAAAGTGCATCGGGGAGGGCATTGAGCTCTTCGAATCTCAATGTCGCGAGCGTGAAGAGGTCAGGCGCAGGCAGCGGAAGGAGCATGTGGCAAATCAGTCCCAACCACCTCTTCCCCCAACAAATGTCTGTCCCACCTGTGACAGAGTCTGTGGCTCTCACATTGGACTGTTCAACTGCCAAAGGACTCACTTTAGGAGTGGAAGCAAGTCGATTCCAAGGGACTGCCTATGATGATGATGATGATGATGCGTGAGAACACCAGCGGCAGGTCGGGGCCGTAAAAGGAGCAGAGGTGCGGCAGCGGGGGAGCAGCGTGGAGGTCACTACCTGCGTGAGAACACCAATGGCAGGTCGGGGCCATAAAAGGAGCGGAGGTGCGGCGGTCCAGGAGCAGAGTGGAGGCATGTCACTTCAGGGAGCAGCGCGAGCTGGTGCAGGATGCCGATGGCAGCAAAGAGTGATGTCATCAAGGTCCAGGTCGGTGATTGGAGCATGATTAGATACAGCGAGAGACTGTGGAGAGATGTGTGAGTTCGGGGCCCAGGGGCAGCACGGGCCAGCCCACACTACAATATGTGTGCGCACTACGTCTGTGCAGCAGAGCAGATCTCTAGTTGTCTTGGATAACCCTTGTCACTGGACCAAGACCTAGCTCTGTCAAGCCCGTGTGGTGGCTGGTGTGCAACGGCCACCACACGTTAAAAAAAATCCATGCACAGGCATCTTCCATCCTTCAGGATGTAGTTCAGGACCTGGAATATTAGGTCCTTCGTTGAAACACCTGTGAACTTATCCTTTTTTGGTGTGGAAGCAAGTCATCCTCGTTTCGAGGGACTGCCTTTGATGATGATGTTTCAGGGATCGGTGCTGTAGCCTCAACTATTTACAATCTATATTAATGACTTGGATGAAGCGACTGACTGTAATGTAGCCATCTTTGCAATGATTTAAAGATGGGTGGGAAAGCAAATTGTGAGAAGGACACAAAAAATCTCCAAAGGGATATAGACAGGCTAAGTGAGTGGGCAAAAAATTAGCAGATGGGGTACAATGTGGGAAAATGTGAGCTTATCCACTTTGGCAGAAAAAATAGTAAAGCATATTGTAATTTAAATGGAGAAAAATTGCAAAGTGCTGCAGTACAGAGGGACCTGGGGGTCCTTGTGCATGAAACACAAAAAGTTAGTATGCAGGTAACATAGAAACATAGAAAATAGGTGCAGGAGCAGGCCATTCAGCCCTTCGAGCCTGCACCGCCATTCAATATGATCATGGCTGATCATTCCACCTCAGTACCCCAGCCCAGCCTTCTCTCCATACCCCTTGATCCCTTTAGCTGCAAGGGCCACATCTAACTCCCTTTTGAATATGTCGTACGAACTGGACTCAACAACTTTCTGTGGCAGAGAATTCCACAGGTTCACAACTTTCTGGGTGAAAAAGTTTATCCTCATCTCGGTCCTATATGTCTTCCCCCTTATCCTTAGACTGTGTCCCCTGGTTCTGGACTTCCCCAATATCGGGAACATTCTTCCTGCATCTAACCTGTCCAGTCCCGTCAGAATTTTATATGTTTCTATGAGATCATCCCTCATCCTTCTAAACTCCAGTGAGTATAAACCTAGCCGATCCAGTCTTTCCTCATATGTCAGTCCTGCCATCCTGGGAATCAGTCTGGTGAACCTTTGCTGCACTCCCTCAATAGCAAGAACGTCCTTCCTCAGATTAGGGGACCAAAACTGCACACAATACTCAAGGTGTCGTCTCACCAAGGCCCTGTCCAACTGCAGCAAGACCTCCCTGCTCCTATACTCAAATCCCCTCGCTTTGAAGGCCAGCATGCCATTTGCTTTCTTTACTTCCTACTGTACCTGCATGCCTACCTTGAATGACTGATGTACCATGACACCCAGGTCTCGTTGCACTTCCCCTTTTACTAATCTGTCACCATTCAGATAATAATCTGCCTTCCTGTTTTTGCCATCAAAGTGGATAACCTCACATTTATCCACATTATACTGCATCTACCATGCATTTGCCCATTCACCTAACCTGTTCAAGTCACCCTGCAGCCTCTTAGCATCCTCCTCATGGCTCGCACTGCCACCCAGCTTAGTGTCATCTGCAAACTTGGAGATATTACATTCAATTCCTTCGTCTAAATCATTAATGTATATTGTAAATAACTGGGTCCCAGCACTGAACCCTACGGCACCCCATTAGTCACTGCCTGCCATTCTGAAAAGGACCTGGTTATTCCCACTTTTTGCTTCCTATCTGCCAACCATTTCTCTATCCACGTCAATACATTACCCCCAATACCATGTGCCTTAATTTTGCACACTAATCTCTTGTGTGGGACCTTGTCAAAAGCCTTTTGAAAGCCAAATACATCACATCTACTGGGTTCTCCCTTATCCACTCTCCGAGTTACATCCTCAAAAAACTCTAGAATATTTGTCAAGCATGATTTCCCTTTCATAAATCCATGCTGACTTGGACCGATCCTGTCACTGCTTTCCAAACGCGCTGCTATTACATCTTTAATAATTTACTCCAGCATTTTCTCCACCACCGATGTCAGGCTAACCGGTCTATAATTCCCTGTTTTCTCTCTTCCCTCCTTTTTTAAAAAAAGTGAGGTTACATTAGCTACCCTCCAATCCATAGGAACTGATCCAGAGTCCATGGAATGTTGGAAAATGACCACCAATGTACCCACTATTTCTTGGGCCGCTTCCTTAATACTCTGGGATGCAGACTATCAGGCCCTGGGGATTTATCGGCCTTCAGTCCCTTCAATTTCCCTAACACCATTTCCTGACTAATAAGGATTTCCTTCAGTTCCTCCTTCTCGCTAGACCCTCTGTCCCCTAGTATTTTCAGGAGGTTATTTGTGTCTTCCTTAGTGAAGACAGAACCAAAGTATTTGTTCAATTGGTCTGTCATTTCCTTGTTCCCCATTATGAATTCACCTGATTCTGACTGCAAGTGACCTACATTAGTCTTCAATAATCTTTTTCTCTTCACATATCTATAGAAGCTTTTGCAGTCAGGTTTTATGTTCCTTGCAAGCTTACTCTCATAATCTATTTTCCCCCTCCTAATTAAACCCTTAGTCCTCCTCGGCTGAATTCTAAATTTTCCCCAGTCCTCAGGTTTGCTGCTTTTTCTGGCCAATTTATATGCCTCTTCCTTGGATTTAACACTTTCCCTAATTTCCCTTGTTAGCCACAGTTGAGCCAACTTCCCTTTTTTATTTTTACAGGGATATACAATTGTTGAAGTTCATCCATGTGATTTGGAAATGTCTACCATTGCCTATCCACCGTCAACCCTTTAAGTATCATTCACCCGATCTATCGTAGCCAATTCATGTCTCATACCGTCGAAGTTTTCTTTCTTTAAGTTCAGGACCCTGAATTAACTGTGTCACTCTCCATCTTAATGAAGAATTCCACCATATTATGGTCACTCTTCCCCAAGGGGTCTCGCACGATCAGATTGCTAATTAATCCTCTCTCGTTACACAAGACCCAGTCTAGGATGGACTGCTCTCTAGTTGGTTCCTCGACATATTGGTCTCGAAAACCATCCCTTATACACTCCAGGGATCCCTCCTCCACAGGATTGCTACCAGTTTGGTTAGCCCAATCAATATGTAGATTAAAGTCACCCATGATAACTGCTGTACCCTTATTGCACGCGTCGCTAATTTCCTGTTTGATGCCGTCCCCAACCTCCCTACTACTGTTTCGTGGTCTGTACACAACTCCCACTAGCATTTTCTGCCCTTTGGTGTTTCGCAGCTCGACCCATATAGATTCCACATCATCCCAGCTAATGTCCTTCCTTACTATTGCATTAATCTCCTCTTTAACCAATAACGCTACCCCACCTCCTTTTCCTTCCTGTCTATCCTTCCTGAATATTGAATACCCCTGGATGTTGAGCTCCCAGCCTTGGTTATCCTGGAGCCATGTCTTCGTAATCCCAATTACATCATATCCGTGAACAACTATCTGCGCAGTTAATTCATCCACCTTATTGCGAATGTTCCTCGCATTGAGACTCAAGAGCATTCAGGCCTGTAGAAACTCTTGCTATCTGTTTTTATATTTTGTGCTAGTTTACTTTCATAATCTATCTTCCCTTTCTTAACCATTTCTTTAGTCATTCTTTGTTGGCTTTTAAAACCTTCTCAGTCTTCTGTCCTCCCACTAGTTTTGGCCACTTTGTATGCCCTTGTTTTTAATTGGATACTGTCCTTTATTTATTTTCTCGTACACCCTTTCCTTCTCACTGGAATATATTTTTCTTGAGAGTTGTGAAATATCTCCTTAAATGTACACCACTGTTCATCAACCGTCCTACACTTTAATCTATTTTCCCAGTCTACTTTACCCAACTTTGCCCTCATACCTTCATAGTCTCCTTTATTTAAGCTTAGTACGCTGGTTAGAGATCCAACTTTCTCACCCTCCATCTGAATTTGAAATTCAATAATGCTGTGATCACTCATTCCAAGGGGATCCTTTACTAGGAGATTGTTTATTAATCCTGTCTCATTACACAGCATCAGATCTAAAATAGCCTGCGCCCTGGTTGGTTCCGTTACATACTGCTCAAGGAACCCATCCCTTACGCACTCTATGAACTCCTCCTCAAAGGCTATCCTGATCAATTAGATTTGTCCAATCAATATGGAGGTTAAAATCACCCATGATTATTGCTGTTCTCTTTTTACAAGCCCCCACTAGTTCCTGGTTTATGCTCCGACCAACAGAGTTGCTACTGTTAGGGGGCCTATAGACTATGCCCACCACTGACTTCTTCCCCTTATTGTTCCTTATCTCCAACCAAACTGTTTCAACACCCTTATCATTTGAGCCAATTATCGTTTCTTACTATTACAGTGATTTTATCAATAGAGATACACCACCTCCTTTTCCTTTCTGTCTGTTCTTCCAGATTGTCAAGTACCCCTGAATATTTAATTCCCGGTCACCTTGCAACCACATCTCTGTAATGACTATCAGATCATACCCATTTGTCTCAATTTGTGCCGTCAACTCATCTATTTTGTTACAAATGCTATAAATACAAGCTGCTGAAGGTGTAAGCATGGACATCTTGCTTCCCCATCTCCCATCCCTCCCATCACCACAAACCTAGCCATGTGCCCTTTCTCCTTTTATATACCCAGGAAATCCAACCTGGCCAGCCGGTACAGGAAGAGCAAGAGAAGAGTGATGGAGAAGAAGAGACACCGTCACTCAATCTCACACTCGCAGGGACCAGCTCAGAAACTGGCACTGTACCTACTTTAGAGAGTAATATAGTTTCTGGATCAACACATTGGTGAATCACTGGGCACAAGTGGGCTGCAGCCAGGGCAGAGAGAAAGGATAGCACAGGTGCCAGCTCCCTGGAGGGCAAGGATGCACACGAGTTCTGCTGCAGAGGACTCAGCTGTGGACTTTGATGGGGTGGCTTACATAAGAAGGATGATGAACATGCACACAGAAATGCTTGGAGCATTGGCAGGTAAGCCAGAAAGTCTGTTGACACTGCCAAGGAGTATGGAGGAGTCCAGAACCAACTTTGCGCAGGGTTTTGCACAGAGCTTGGAGCACATAATTACCAGGATTAGCGCACTAATTTCCATGAGCACACTTGTGGACCCAACCATGCTGTAGGGTCTGATGGCCGTGTCTCAGATTCTATTGCAGCACAAGCGGAAGTGTAGTCTTAGTGCTGCAAGAAAGCTCAGGCTGAAGCCATGGAAGCTCACACTGCTCTCATGCAGGCTCAGCTTGCTGCTACGCAAGCTCAGACTGCTACCATCACGGCTGCATTTACCAGTGTGGAAGGGGGTTTGCAGGGTGTCACAGCAGTCCAGCAATCTGTCCTTCAACAGATTACTGGGATTGCTGAGGCGTGCCCTGGGGAGTGGCAGCAGCTTCATGGAGCACAAACCTACTGACATAGAAACATACAAAATAGGTGCAGGAGTAGGCCATTCGGCCATTTGAGCCTGCACCACCATTCAATAAGTTCATGGCTGATCATTCCCTCAGTACCCCTTTCCTGCTTTCTCTCCATACCCCTTGATCCCTTTAGCCGTAAGGGCCATATCTAACTTCCTCTTGAATATATCCAATGAACTGGCATCAACAACTCTCTGCGGCAGGGAATTCCACAGGTTAACAACTCTCTGAGTGAAGAAGTTTCTCCTCATCTCAGTCCTAAATGGCTTACCCCTTATCCTTAGATTATGTCCCCTGGTTCTGGACTTCCCCAGCATCAGGAACATTCTTCCTGCATCTAACCTATCCAGTCCCGTCAGAATTTTATATGTTTCTATGAGATTCCCTCTCATCCTTCTAAACTCCAATGCATAAAGGCCCAGTTGATCCAGTCTCTCCTCATATGTCAGTCCTGCCATCCCGAGAATCAGTCTGGTGAACCTTTGCTGCACTTCCTCAATAGCAAGAACGTCCTTCCTCAGATTAGGAGACCAAAACTGAATACAATATTCCAGGTGAGGCCTCACCAAGGCCCTGTACAAATGCAGTAAGACCTCCCTGCTCCGACACTCAAATCCCCTAGCTATGAAGGCCAACATACCATTTGCCTTCTTCACCGCCTGCTGTACCTGTATGCCAAATTTCAATGACTGATGAACCATGACACCCAGGTCTCGTTGCACCTCCCCTTTTCCTAATCTGCCGCCATTTGGATAATATTCTGTCTTCACGTTTTTGCCCCCAAAGTGGATAATCTCACATTTATCCACATTATACTGCATCTGCCATGCATTTGCCCACTCACCTAACCTGTCCAAATCACCCTGCAACCTCCTAGCATCCCCTCACAGTTCACACCGCCACCCAGTTTAGTGTCATCTGCAAACTTGGAGATATTACACTCAATTCCTTCATCCAAATCATTGATGTATATTGTAAAGTGCTGGGGTCCCAGCACCGAGACCTGCGGCACTCCACTAGTCACTGCCTGCCATTCTGAAAAGGACCAGTTTAATCCAACTCTCTGCTTCCTGTCTGTCAACCAGTTCTCTATCCACGTCAGTATATTACCCCCAATACCATATGCTTTGATTTTGCACACCAATCTCTTGTGTGGGACCTTATCAAAAGCCTTTTGAAAGTTCAAATACACCACATCCCCTGGTTTTCCCTTGTCCACTCTACTAGTTACATCCTTAAAAAATTCCAGAAGATTTGTCAAGCATGATTTTCCCTTCATAAATCCATGCTGATTTGGCCCGATCTGTTTTCCAAATGCGCTGCAATTTCATTCTTAATAATTGATTCCAACATTTTCACCACTACTGATGTCAGGCTAACTGGTCTATAGTTACCCACTTTCTCTCTCGCTCCCTTTTTAAAAAGTGGTGTTACATTAGCTACCCTCCAATCCATAGGAACTGATCCAGATTCGATAGACTGTTGGAAAATGATCACCAATGCATCCACTATTTCTAGGCCAACTTCCTTAAGTACTCTGGGATGCAGACTATCAGGCCCCGGAGATTTATTGGCCTTCAATCCCATCAATTTCCCTAACACAATTTCCTGCCTAATAAGGATATCCTTCAGTTCCTCCTTCTCACTAGACACTCGGTCCCCTAGTACTTCCGGAAGGTTATTTGTGTCTTCCTTCGTGAAGACAGAACCAAAGTATTTGTTTAATTGCTCTGCCATTTCTTTGTTCCCCATTATAAATTCACCTGAATCCGACTGCAAGGGACCGACGTTTGTCTTCATTAATCTTTTTCTCTTCACATAACTATAGAAGCTTTTGCAGTCAGTTTTTATGTTCCGGGCAAGCTTCTTCTCGTACTCTTTTCCACCTCTTAATTATACCCTTTGGCCTCCTCTGCTGAATTCTAAATTTTGCCCAGTCCTCAGGTTTGTTGCTTTTTCTGGCCAATTTATATGCCTCTTCCTTGGATTTAAGATTATCCTTAATTTCTCTTGTTAGCCACGGTTGAACCACCTTCCCCTTTTTATTTTTACTCCAGACAGGGATGTACAATTACTGAAGTTCATCCATGTGATCTTTAAATGTTTGCCATTGCCTATCCACTATCAACCCTTTAAGTATCATTTGCCAGTCTATTCTAGCCAACTCATGCCACAAACCATCAAAGTTACCTTTCCTTAAGTTCAGGACCCTAGTTTCTCTCCATCTTAATAAAGAATTCTTCCATGTTATGGTCACTCTTCTCCAAGGAGCCTCGCACAACAAGATTGCTAATTAGTCCTTTCTCATTACACATCACCCAGTCTAGGATGGCCAGCTCCCTAGTCGGTTCCTCGACATATTGGTCTAGAAAACCATCCCTAATACACTCCAGGAAATCCTCCTCCATCGCATTGCTACCAGTTAGGTTAGCCCAATCAATATGCAGATTAAAGTCCCCCATGATAACTGCTGTACCTTTATTGCATGCATCCCTAATTTCTTGTTTGATGCAGTCCCCAACCTTACTACTGCTGTTTGGTGGTTTATACACAACTCCCACTAACGTTTTCTGCCCCTTGGTATTCTGCAGCTCCACCCGTACCGATTCCACATAATCCAAGCTAATGTCCTTTCTTACTATTGCATTACTTTCCTCTTTAACCAGCAATGCCACCCCACCTCCTTTTCCTTTCTGTCTATCCTTCCTAAATGTTGAATACCCCTAGACGTTGAGTTCCCAGCCTTGGTCACGCTGGAGCCATGTCTCCCTGATGCCAATTACATCATACCCGTTAACTGCTATCTGCGCAGTTAATTCATCCACCTTATTCCGAATGCTCCTTGCATTGAGGCACAGACTTGTCCTTCCAACACACTTTGCCCCTTTTGACTTTTTGTGTAATGTGGCCCATTTTGCTTTTTGCCTTAGGTTTCTCTGCCCTCCACTTTTACTTTTCTTCTTTCTATCTTTTGCTTCTGCCCCCATTCTACTTCCCTCTGTCTCCCTGCATAGGTTCCCATTCTCCCTGCCATATTAGTTTAACTCCTCCCCAACAGCACTACCACCACTCCCCCTAGGACATTGGTTCCAATCCTGCCCAGGTGCAGACCATCCGGTTTGTACTGGTCCCACCTCTCCCAGAACCGGTTCCAATGTCCTAGGAATTTGAATCCCTCTCTTCTGCACCACTCCTCAAGCCACGTATTCATCTGAGCTATCCTGCGATTCCTACTCTAACTAGCATGTGGCACTGGTGGCAATCCTGAGATTACTATTTTTGAGGTCCTACTTTTTAATTTAGCTCTCAGCTCCCTAAATTCGTCTCGTAGGACCTCATCCCGTTTTTTTACCTATATTGTTGGTACCTATATGCACTACGATGACTGGCTGTTCACCCTCCCCCTCCAGAATGCACTGCAGCTGCTCCGAGACATCCTTGACCCTTGCACCAGGGAGGTACCATACCACCCTGGAGTCTCGGTTGCGGCCGCAGAAATGTCTATTTAATCCCCTTACAATTGAGTCCCCTATTACTATAGCTCGCCCACTCTTTTTCCTGCCCTTCTGTGCAGCAGAGCCACCCACGGTGCCATTAACTTGGCTGCTGCTGCTCTCCCCTGATGAGTCATCCCCCTCAACAGTACCCAAAGCAGTGTATCTGTTTTGCAGGGGGATGACCCCTGCACTACCTTCCTTGCACTGCTCTTCCTGTTGGTCATCCATTCCCTGTGTACCCTTTACCTGTGGTAAGACCAACTCACTAAATGTGCTATTCACGTCATTCTCAGCATCGTGGATGCTCCAGAGTTCATCCACCCACAGCTCCAGTGCTGCAATGCGGTCCGTCAGGAGCTGGAGGTGGATGCACTTCCCGCACATGTAGTCGTCAGGGACACCGGAAGTGTCCGTGACTTCCCACATAGTACAGGAGGAGCATAACATGTGTCCGAGCTGTCTTGCCATGACTTAACCCTTAGATAAACTTAAATTGGCAACAACAATGCTAAGAGTTGCTTACTGATATAGAAAAGAAAAAGAAAAACTACTTACCAATCACTTACCCCCTTGGCTGTGACGTCACCTTTCGATTTCTTTCTCCCTCTCTCAGGATGACTGCATTCATAATTCCACCACTTCAACTCTGCCAGTGCCCTTGCTGTTGCCGGTCAGCCAGCCAGTCCAGACTGCTGCCGCCTATGCTGAGGTGGTGCAGTCTACAGCCGGGCCCTCTAGGCCGCGAGCTGCTTGAGGTCGTCCTGCAAGGCTATCTGCAGTCTGTTGCACTGGCAGTCGACAGCCTGCCACCAGCCATGTTGTAGTTACTTTGTAGTACTTCGTAGGAGCACAAAGACAAGCAAAGGCACACATAATACAGGCACTAAGGGAATGCACAAGGATGATTCATCGACCTTGTTCTGTAGTATTGGATTGATTGATTTATAAATGGAATGTTTGTTTTGTGGTGGCTTTCACTTCAGCTTTGTGGGTAAGAGGATGCTGTGGTGTACCATGACAGAGAGCTAGTAAAGTGCTGAGCAACGGGGATCTAGGGTTTCATTCAGAGCAATTGGTGTCTGATGATTTACTCATGAACAGTCCATCTGGAACGTGGATGTGCTGCCCCCTCCCTTCCTCCTCCTCCTGAGGTAGTTGCTGAACCCGTGCTAGCAAGGGCTGCACCCACATGATGGCCAAGTTGTGGAGAATGCAGCAGACTACAATAAATTAGGACACCTTCTCCGTCGAGCACTGGAGAGCTCCTCCCGAGCGCTTAAGGCAGTGGAATCATTGCTTCAGCACCCCGATAATCTGCTCAATGACATTCTTAAGGCAACATGGCTGTCATTATATGAGTGCTGGTCATAACTGCTGGGGTTGCAGAGAGCTTGGGGTAAAAAGAAGACTTATTTTCTTCAAGGTAGACTCCCTGATATAAGGAATCGACACTCGCCCGTATAGCAACCACGGAATCACTCAGACGAAACCTTGGTTCAACCGGTTTTTATTCAAGCATGCAGGGGAAGTGTGCATGGACGAACCTTCTAAGAACAAAGGTTTTACATCTAAAGTTATATAGTTTCCAAGGTGTGTGACCCTCCTACAAAACCACCGATTGGCCTACTGCTATCAGCGAAGTAACATCAGACTGGCTCTGATTCGTTCCCCCGACCTGTCCATCTCCCATCACATGTCACCCTTTCGGACTGTGTTATTCAGTGGTGTCAACTTTGCCTCAGTTCCTCATGATGTGTGAATTAACCTTGCTTCCCAGGGTTTTCTATCTATGTTCCCAAATATCCCTTCAGATGTTGCTATAATGGACTGTTGACGATAATGTTGACTCCCCCCTGTCCTTGGTGGATGTGTTATTCAGTACTAAATTAAGGTTAACACAACAGATGGCTCATTAACTATCAGGCTTTGCTGTGTAGCAAGCTTTGCTGCTTCCCCTTCTTAAAACCCATTGTAAGTGAATGTATAAGCATGCTTTACATACATAAGTGAGTTTTACATACAATCGGTCAATTTACGATTACAATCCCTACTGTAAGATAGAGGAACTCCCGATTCCTCAGAACCTCCTAATACTGTTAAGCCCTTCAACCTGAACAGTGTGTCAAATCAATTCACTACCTTCAGTATCCACTTTAGTGACCATCTATCTGTCTACTTCCACTTTAGTGACTGTATTTTATCCCCTTACAATCCCCCCTAATGACCCTTGGCTATATGCCCAAGATAGCATTTCCCAATTAATTCCTCATGGGTGAGCCTCCAGGTTGTCCTTTCACTTGGGTAGCACTACTTTCCGAACTGCAGGACCCACTTGTTGGCTTTCCTATCAAGGTTATACGAGATAAGTCCTTTCTGCCGGACTGTCTATATTCCCTTTATTCAATGTTTTAACTACGTGGACCATGGCCTGCCTCTTACATTGGTTACACTTTTTACAGGCTAACACTATCAAGATGACCAATATGATCCTTGCACTACAACCAATACATGTGACACTATCCGTATCCACGGTTGAATTTGCACATTGAGTCCAGTATTTTATGTACCAAGACTGGCTAGCCAACATTTTCTCAGTGCTCGAATTCTGCCCCACCTGGTGTATCCTCTGTCTCTTCTATCTTTCCTGATCTTCCCCCACCTGGGGTCTTCTCTATGTTGCTTTGAATATTCTCTTTCATTGTATTCAATTCACTGCTCCAGTTGAGTGTTCCTCATTCAGTTTGGGTATTGGTTTTCCTTGTGGCCTTCTCGTACCCTTCTCGGATAGTGTCTATCATTGTCCCATTGGTGGTTTCCTCTTTCAGTTCAGGGTTTATAATGTATCCTTGTGTCTCGTCCAGCGGGGTAAAGCAGAAGTCAGTATTCATGATGGTGCATGAGGTATCTCCTCCCTTATTTGTCATCTCAGTCGCCTTGGTGCTCACACACCATTCCCCATTTCTTCATGGAACAGTGGTAGGTTTCATAGTTCCGTGCTGGGGGGGGTGATATTCAAGGTGCACCCGTCAATTTGGTCATATCCACAGTCATCTTTGATCATTCGTAGTGAATCTCGACATAAAACAACTCGGTTATTTTTATAACAATCACCTCTGCTGAGACTCTTAGTACTGTTGTTCTCTTTAATGACATATCTGGATAGGTCATGGTAACGCACGCGAGTTTGATTTCTTATTTCCCCTATATTGTTTGTTTGGTGTTGGGGATCTCCATTTGTCACATCATACTGTGGTATGGATAATACAAAACCTATTATATCAAGTGTTATTCAATCTGGCACTTTTCCATTTTGAAGTTGCTCTAGGTTATGTTGTATACCACTGAGTAACCATGCTCCATATCCTTCGCATACTATTTCTGTCTGTATGGTTCTGCTCAAGTTTCTTTCCGCTCTGCCCATCAAATAGTTCTGGCGTGGTCTCATAACGTGTGGGCTACTTGTAACAATTCCCTCTCCACGCCACTACCCAGTTGTGCCTGTACCTTCTCATTATCCTCATCCCCCTCCAACAATCCCTGTAAGGTTAGAGCATCGACCCGATCATCTATCATGTGCAGGTCTATAGTGTTTACCGTTGCAACTCCCACCGCAGGTCCCGCACCTATCATTTCTAGTATCCCTCTTTTTCCCTGATCCCGCTTTTTACCTCACCCTCTTTTCACTTTCAACCTCATGGTTTTTGATTCAGGACCTTCAAGTGCTCGCAGGGTCAGGTTTTTATACAGGCTTATGGTGTTTGACCTGCAGAAGTTGGGGATGGTTAAGTTTGTTAAATTCAGGAATACCGTAATTATTCGCTGACGTACCCCGAAGTGTATCTTATTCATAGGCGTCTGCACCTTGGGATAACTTCCACTCATCCTTCCCTTACTGGGATACTCCGGAGAATTGAGTGAAATTTGGCGTGCACCTTATCTGCACCCCCTTCTTTTGCAAAACACACCGCGATCTCATTCACCCAAATTACTAGTCCCACAATTGTCGATCCGAACCCTCGCTATGTTGTCTTATGCCTGCCTGTTAGTCCAACGCTGCAATTTAAGTCCACTGTTGCTCTGACCGTCACTGTCAGCGTTCCTGATTCTTTATCACAACTAATGTCGCCCGAGTCCGTGTAATACAGGCCTTGCTGTCCCTCAGCCTGTTGTCCTCGGTATGAGGATGAGTTACCCCACGTTGTTCCCACGAGCACCAGAATTCTGCAAAAAACAATATTTCCTGGTCGTCACCGGTTAGTTGGTGACTATGTTTTTTCAACTGGGTTCAGTGTTTCCACTTGCCGATACCCCTTATAAATACGCAGGCGCACGTGTCACTTACCATTACCTGATGGGGTCCGGTCCATTTTGGTGCGAGCCCGGACCTATCTGGGTTAATCACCTGACTGACTATTTAGGGTATTTATACATTCTGTTCTTTAGAGTCGTTCTCTAAGTCCTTGATTACTTGTTGGTCTCTAGCCTGTGCTTTTAAATCATGTAACTGCTTACAGAGTTCCATCACAAATCTCCGTATCCTGTCTTTATATGGTCCTACGTTCTCGCTTCCTGTAACCAAGACCTGGCAGTCTCATTGCCCTTCCGGTCATTAGTTCAAAGGGTGTCAGTCCTGTTGTCCAACTAGGGGTTTCCCTGAGTTTCCATCAATACTCGGGGTAACATGTCTAGCCATCCCTTTCCAGTCTCTTCGATTGCCTTGGCTAGGGCTGCTTTTAAGGTCCTATTCATTTGTTCCATCAATCTGGAAGATTCCGGATGGTATGGGATAATGAATTATTGCCTGATCCCTAGAAAGGCACAGACCTGTTTCATTATCTTCCTTGTGAATGGTGTACCTTGATCTGAGTCCAGCTGTAATGGCATTCCCCATCGGGGTATTATTTCCTCTGCTAGGATCCTGGTTTCTGATGAAGAATTTCTAGTGGCGAAAGCTTCTACCCACTTCGTAAACTGGTCTATTATAACTAAGCAGTATCTCTGTGTAAGTTTTCCGAGGGTCCTTTCGGTCGGGGCTGATGTCTCAATCTGACCTTTACTTTCCCCCCGGGTTGTATTTTGCACATGTCATGCACCTTCTGTTCTCTACATCTCTTCCCAAATCATTTCCACCACCAGCATCTGGACATCGAGCTTATCATGTTGGTTCTGCCTGTATGGACATACCTGTGGTATAAATGTAGTAGGCTCCCCTGGATGCTTTCCGGGGACACCACATTCCCGTCTTTCCTCCATACTCTGTCGGTTGCTTGTTGGGCTCCTCTCTGCTTCCACCTCTCCTTTTCCTGTGGAGCGGCTTCTCCCTGTATCTTAAGCATGTTTACTTCCTCAGGCCCGAGTGTACATGCTCCGACCTGGGCTTCCAGAGCCAGTGTACCTGTTTCCACCACCCGCTTGACTGCCTCGTCTGCCCATGTGTTTCCCTGTTGGTATTGATCAGTAATTTTTATGTGCATTTTGACTTTTATATAATCCTGCACTACTCCAAAAGCATGTCTGTATAGATGTTTACTCCTTTTTCCCTTAGCCATCCTCAGGGCCTCGGTGAGAGACACCAATTCAGCCGCTTGAGTCGATAGGCCCCCTTCTGGCTGTTCTTCCTTTCTAACCTGTCCGCTGCTATCTACCACTGTCCATCCCATCTGTGGTGACCCATTGATATAGCGCCAGGACCCACTACATATAGATCCATGTCTGCCTCCTCAAGCGGGGTTTTACTAGCCTGACCACTTCCCTTGTCTTCTTCTGTCGGGCTACACTGATGCTCATCTCCCTCCATATTGATCCACCCTGCAGGGTTGTTACAATTGTCTTTTATTATTGTTACCATCCCGTGGGGGGGGGGGGGGTAAGAGCATTGCTGCTCACCTAGCCCTTCGTGCGTCGGATAACGTTTTTAGCCTTCCTGTGTTAAGCAATTCTACTTAAGGTATGATCTTTACTGTGGTACATATAGATGTGGAAGGGCCTATTCTGGTCAGGTAATCCGAGGGCTGGAGCACTTGAGAGAGCTTGTTTTAACTTTACAAATGCTGTTTCTTGATTAGGGCTCCAATCCACTGACTCTTGGGAGGGTTTCCCCCCTTTGACCAGGTCTTGCATAGGTTGGGCCATCTCGGCATGTTCGGGGATAAATTTTGGCAGTTGTTGAATAGTCCTAGAACCTACCTGACCCCTTTCACGGTCCCTGGCTTTGGCATCGATCTAATAGCCTCCTTTCTGTCCTTGGGCATTTGTCTTTTCCCTTCTGTTATGATGTATCCTCGATATGTTACTTCACTCTTTCCATATTTTCTTTATAACCGTTACAATTTATTTAATTTCCTTCTGGCACATGGGAAAACATTCACTTCCAATTAAGAAACCCAAACTAATAATGTCCAGTATTTCATGCAGTGATGCTAAAGTTGTTTAGTGAACTTAATAAAACAGCTGTCAGTGGAAAAGGTTAACTTCTTTGCAGGAATGTAACAAGGCATGATGTGATTACGTGACTTTGCGTAATTCTTTTTTTCGAAAACAAGTGCTTGCAATTTATCTCGATCATCAGAAAATATGAAATTTTCGATTGCCTCTAAACTCTCTAGCATTTTAAAAAGGTTTTCAAACCCGAAATTTCAATCTCCTTTACTAAAGTAGAAACTTTCCCGTAATTTAAAATAATATTTTTCAAACAACCAAACAGCAACTTTTATCAACATAGAGAGTCTTTTATCTTTTTTCCAATATTCACACTTTGAAACAAAACCGGAACTTCATCGTGACAACAATGAAAGTCTGGTTTGCATTGGTTAATTACCCTCAATAATCCAATTAAACCAATTGATAATTTAAACTGCATAGGACAATCGCCATTTTTATGTACTCCAATTAAAATGTTCAATTTGTTTTTCTTTTCGCAACTATAACTTCCAAGGTTGAAGGTTTATCTTTTGTTGAACAAACCCATCCTTTGTGCATTCCATGTCTGAAAAGTGGAGCAGCTAAACCAGACATCCAGACAATCATTTCTCTTTTAAAAGCCCGGCTTTCAGACAAATGAAAAATTAATTAACTCCCACCTCAAATATTCCACAGTCAAGAAAACTGCCACACGAACACTTTCATTTAAAGACAGACATTCACACCAACTTTCAACACAGCTTATCTTTCTCTTCCTTGGCACAAAAGCTGAAGCTTCTATGTCGGTTTTAATTTTCAGCAACTTATCCTTGCATGCCATATCTCATCTGGGTACGCCTACCCCTTTACCAGATTCTGTGTACTGTTTCCAAGTCCTTAGACCCCTCTAACGTCCAGCCGGACTAATAATACTGATTACCTCCCTAATCTGGTTCCTCCGCAACTTAAGTGTCGGTTTTATTTTTCTCCTTTCCTGCTAGCATTTATACCCGGGACCCTTCTGGTCCATATATCAGAGACTCCCCTGGTCTCCATTCCATCCCACTGGCCAGTTTTTGCTAATGATCCTGGGGTCGGCACACACTGCCCCTTTAGTTTGTATTCCGTCTTGTTTGCACCGCGCACAATCAATACAAGCTTCTCTTTGTTATTACTGTGTCACCCGTCACGCTTCAGGACATACATCTATCCTACCATGGTTTCCATCCTTCTGTGGTTCACTATAACTTAGTTATTTTATACCGATGACCTCCTTCCCCATCAATGCTGCAGCTCTGCAGGTGGTATTCACCATAATAGCTGCCACATCCGGGGGTTTGAGTATCTGCACCCTGCTCGTAGTGCCAAATGTTGGGGTAAAAAGAAGACTTCTCTTCTTCAAGGTGGACTCCCTGATATAAGGAATCGACACCCGCCCGTATTCCCGATTGTATAGCGACCAAGGAATCACTCAGATGAAACCTCAGTTCAACCGGTTTTTATTCAAGCATGCAGGGGAAGTGTGCATGGATGAACCTTCTTTGAACAAAGGTTTTACATCTAAACTTATACAGTTTCCGAGGTGTGTGACCCTCCGACAAAACCACCGATTCGCCTAATGCTATCAGCGAAGTTACATCAGACTGGCTCTGAGTCATTTCCCCGACCTGTCCATCTCCCATCACATGTCACCCTTCCGGACTGTGTTATTCAGTGGTGTCAACTTTGCTTCAGTTCCTCATGATGTGTGAATTAACCTTGCTTCCCAGGGTTTGCTATCTATGTTCCCAAACATCCCTTCAGATGTTGCTACAATAGATGGTTGACTCACCCCTGTTCTTGGTGGATGTGTTATTCAGTACTAAATTAAGCTTAACACAATGGATGGTTCATTACCCATCATGTTTTGCTGTGTAGCAAGCTTTGCTGCTTCCCCTTCTTAAAACCCATTGTAAGCGAGTATATAAGCGTGCTTTACATACATAAGCGAGTTTTACATACAATCGGTCAATTTACGATTACAATCCCTACTGTAAGGTAGAGGAACTCCCGATTCCTCAGAACCTCCTAATACTGATAATCCCTTCAATCTGGACCATGTGTCAAATCAATTCACTACCTTCAGTATCCACTTTAGTGACCATCTGTCTGTCTACTTGACCGTATTTTATTACCTTACATAGAAAGAAGTCATCAGCCAGGTGTAGCGCTTATAGCCCTGGTCTCCAAGCAGCCACCCTTGGGTTTGACATGAATGCTGGAACATTGCTGGCACAGCAGACTGGCGCGGTATGAACACATCATGACTGTTGCCAGAATAGCGGGCATTTATCAGCATGATGTGCTGGGCATGGTTGCACACCAACTGCACATTATACATCTGGAACCATTTGCGGTTATGGGAACATCTCACCATTGAGATGTGACTCCCACAAAACTACGGGTATGCGGTCGATGGCACCGTGCACTCGGAGAGGCTCGATATGCTGGCTTGCACACTCCTTCTGCTTCTCTCTGTTTGGAGAGAAGACAATGGAGTCCTCATAGCGAGATGTTTGCTATGTCACCTGTTTCAGCCTGGAAGGATCAGCTGGTGAAAGAATTCAGGGCCATGGTCATCTTGAGGGCCACTGGTATCGCCGTCATCGCCTTGCTCTGAGGCTGCAGGTCTGGTTGCAGGAGGTGGCAACTGGAGACCCCATGACAGGGAGAAAGTGGTTTACTCAAAGACCTTCCCAACAGCAACACTCCCTGAACAATGTATCAACTTTGGAAATATCTTACGTCAACCCAGTTCTCCTACACACTCTGCAAGAGCCAGTACAATAGCAGCAAGCAACAAACCTTCAAATTGGATATATCCCATTAAGTAGTGATAGTGGTGTTCCCTCATGTTTTGGATACTGTTGGGGGGGATGACTCATCAGGAAAAGACAGCAGCAGCCAAGTTCATGGTACCATGGGTGGCTCTCCTGCACAGGAGGGCAGGAAGAAGAGTGAGAGAGCTATAGTGGTAGGGGATTCTATTGTAAGGGGAAGAGATAGGCATTTCTGCGGGCGTAATCGAGACCCCAGGATGGTATGTTGCCTTCCTGGTGCAAGGGTCAAGGATGTCTCGGAGCGGTTGCAGGGCATTTTGGAAGGGGAGGGTGAACAGCCAGTTGTCGTGGTGCATATAGATACCAACGAAATAGGTAAAAAAATGGGATGAGGTCCTACAAGCTGATCATAGGAAGCTAGGAGTTAAATTAAAAAGCAGGACCTCAAAAGGTAGTAATCTCAGGATTGCTATCAGTGCCATGTGCTAGTCAGAGTAGGAATTGCAGGATAGCTAAGATGAATACGTGGCTTGAGGAGTGGTGCAGGAGAGAGGGATTCAAATTACTAGGATATTGGAACCGGTTATGGGGGAGGTGGGAGCAGTACAAACCGGACGATCTGCACCTGGGCAGGACCGCAACCAATGTCCGAGGAGGAGTGTTTGTTAGTGCTGTTAGGGAGGGGTTAAACTAATATGGCAGGGGGATGGGAACAATGCAGGGAGACAAAGGGAAGTAGAATGGGGGCAGAAGCAAAAGATAGAAAGAAGAAAAGTGGAGGACAAAGAACCCAAGGCAAAAACAAAAAAGGGACACATTACAGAAAAATTCTAAAGGGAAAAAGTGTGTTAAAAAGACAAGCCTGAAGACTCTGAGTCTCAATACGAGGAGTATTCATAAGAACATAAGAATTAGGAACAGGAGTAGGCCATCTAGCCCCTCGAGCCTGCTCCGCCATTCAACAAGATCATGGCTGATCTGGCCATGGACTCAGCTCCACTTACCCGCCCACTCCCCATAACCCTTAATTCCCTTATTGGTTAAAAATCTATCTGTCTGTGATTTGAATACATTCAATGAGCTAGCCTCGACTGCTTCCTTGAGCAGATAATTCCACAGATTCACAACCCTCTGGGAGAAGAAATTCCTTCTCAACTCGGTTTTAAATTGGCTCCACCGTATTTTGAGGCTGTGCCCCCTAGTTCTAGTCTCCCCGACCAGTGGAAACAACCTCTCTGCCTCTATCTTGTCTATCCCTTTCATTATTTTAAATGTTTCTATAAGATCACCCCTCATCCTTCTGAACTCCAACGAGTAAAGACCCAGTCTACTCAATCTATCATCATAAGGTAACCCCCTCATCTCCGGAATCAGCCTAGTGAATCGTCTCTGTACCCCCTCCAAAGCTAGTATATCCTTCCTTAAGTAAGGTGACCAAAACGGCACGCAGTACTCCAGGTGCGGCCTCACCAATACCCTATACAGTTGCAGAAGGACCTCCCTGCTTTTGTACTCCATCCCTCTCGCAATGAAGGCCAACATTCCATTCGCCTTCCTGATTACCTGCTGCACCTGCAAACTAACTTTTTGGGATTCATGCACAAGGACCCCCAGGTCCCTCTGCACTGCAGCATGTTGTAATTTCTCCCCATTCAAATAATATTCCCTTTTTCTGTTTTTTTTCCCAAGGTGGATGACCTCACACTTTCCGACATTGTATTCCATCTACCAAACCTTAGCCCATTCGCTTAACCTATCTAAATCTCTTTGCAGCCTCTCTCTGTCCTCCACACAACCCGCTTTCCCACTAATCTTTGTGTCATCTGCAAATTTTGTTACACTACACTCTGTCCCCTCTTCCAGGTCATCTATATATATTGTAAACAGTTGTGGTCCCAGCACCGATCCTTGTGGCACACCACTAACCACCGATTTCCAACCTGAAAAGGACCCATTTATCCCGACTCTCTGCTTTCTGTTCGCCAGCCAATTCTCTATCCATGCTAATACATTTCCACTGACCCCGCGTACCTTTATCTTCTGCAGTAACCTTTTGTGTGGCACCTTATCGAATGCCTTTTGAAAATCTAAATAAACCACATCCATCGGTACACCTCTATCCACCATGCTCGTTATATCCTCAAAGAATTCCAGTAAATTAGTTAAACATGATTTCCCCTTCATGAATCTATGTTGCGTCTGCTTGATTGCCCTATTCCTATCTAGATGTCCCGCTATTTCTTCCTTAATGATAGTTTCAAGCATTTTCCCCACTACAGATGTTAAACTAACCGGCCTATAGTTACCTGCCTTTTGTCTGCCCCCTTTTTTTAAACAGAGGCGTTACATTAGCTGCTTTCCAATCTGCTGGTACCTCCCCAGAGTCCAGAGAATTTTGGTAGATTATAACGAATGCATCTGCTATAACTTCCACCATCTCTTTTAATACCCTGGGATACATTTCATCAGGACCAGGGGACTTGTCTACCTTGAATTCCATTAGCCTGTCCAGCACTGCCCCCCAAGTGATAGTGATTGTCTCTAGGTCGTCCCTTCCCACATTCCTGTGACCAGCAATTTCTAGCATGGTTTCTGTGTCTTCCACTGTGAAGACCGAAGCAAAATAATTGTTTAAGGTCTCAGCCATTTCCACATTTCCCATTATTAAATCCCCCTTCTCATCTTCTAAGGGACCAACATTTACTTTAGTCACTCTTTTCCGTTTTATATATCTGTAAAAGCTTTTACTATCCGTTTTTATGTTTTGTGCAAGTTTATCTTCGAAATCTACCTTTCCTTTCTTTATTGCTTTCTTAGTCATTCTTTGCTGTCTTTTAAAATTTTCTCAATCTTCTAGTTTCCCACTAACCTTGGCCACCTTATACGCATTGGCTTTTAATTTGATACTCTCCTTAATTTCCTTGGTTATCCACGGCTGGTTATCCCTTCTCTTACCGCCCTTCTTTTTCATTGGAATATATTTTTGTTGAGCACTATGAAAGAGCTCCTTAAAAGTCCTCCACTGTTCCTCAATTGTGCCACCGTTTAGTCTGTGTTTCCAGTCTACTTTAGCCAACTCTGCCCTCATCCCACTGTAGTCCCCTTTGTTTAAGCATAGTACGCTCGTTTGAGACACTATTCCTCACCCTCAATCTGTATTACAAATTCAACCATACTATGATCACTCATTCCGAGAGGATCTTTTACTAGGAGATCGTTTATTATTCCTGTCTCATTACGGAGGACCAGATCTAAGATAGCTTGCTCCCTGGTAGGTTTTGTAACATACTGTTCTAAGAAACATTCCCGTATGCATTCTATGAATTCCTCCTCAAGGCTACCCATAATAAGGCAGACGAATTAACTGCACAGGCAGCTATTAACGAATCTGATATAATTGGGATTACGGAGACATGGCTCCAGGGTGACCAAGGCTGGGAACTCAACATCCAGGGGTATTCAACGTTCAGGTAGGATAGACAGAAAGGAAAAGGAGGTGGGGTGGCGTTGCTGGTTCAAGAGGAAATTAACACAATAGTAAGGAAGGACATTAGCTTGGATGATGTGGAATCTGTATGGGTAGAGCTGCGAAATCCCAAAGGGCAGAAAACGCTAATGTAAGTTGTGTACAGACCACCAAACAGTAGTAGTGAGGTTCGGGACAGCATGAAACAAGAAATTAGGGATGCGTGCAATAAAGGTACAGCAGTTATCACTTTAATCTACATATAGATTGGGCAAACCAAATTGGTAGCAATACGGTGGAGGAGGAGTTCCTGGGGTATATTAAGGATGGTTTTCTAGACCAATATGTCGAGGAACCAACTATAGAGGGCTGGCCATCCTAGACTGGGTGATGTGTAACGAGAAAGGACTAATTAGCAATCTTGTTGTGCGAGGTCCCTTTGGGAAGAGTGACCATAATATGGTAGAATTCTTGATTAAGATGGAGAATGACACAGTTAATTCAGAGACTAGGGTCCTGAACTTAATGAAAGGTAACTTCGATGGTATGAGACATGAATTGGCTCGAATAGACTGGCGAATGATACTTAAAGGTTTGACGGTGATTAGCCAATGGCAAACATTTAAAGATCACATGGATGAACTTCAACAATTGTACATCCCTTTCTGGAGTAAAAATAAAACGGGCAAGGTGGCTAACAAGGGAAATTAGGGATAGTGTTAAATCCAAGGAAGAGGCATATAAATTGGCCAGAAAAAGCAGCAAACCTGAGGACTGGGAGAAATTTAGAATTCAGCAGAGGAGGACAAAGAGTTCAATTAGGAGGTGGAAATAGAATATGAGAGGAAGCTTGCTGGGAACATAAAAACTGACTGCAAAAGCTTCTATAGATATGTGAAGAGAAAAAGATTAGTGAAGGCAAACGTAGGCACCTTGCAGTCAGAATCAGGTGAATTTGTAATGGGGAACAAAGAAATGGCAGACCAATTGAACAAGTACTTTGGTTCTGCCTTCACGAAGGAAGACACAAATAAACTTCCGGAAATAATAGGGGACCGAGGGTTTAGCGAGAAGGAGCAACTGAAGGAAATCCTTATTAGTTAGGAAATTGTGTTAGGGAAATTGATGGGATTGAAGGCCGATAAATCCCCGGGGCCTGATAGTCTGCATCCCAGAGTACTTAAGGAAGTGGCCCTAGAAATAGTGGATGCATTGGTGATAATTTTCCAATAGTCTATCGACTCTGGATCAGTTCCTATAGACTGGAGGGTAGCTAGTGTACCACCACTTTTTAAAAAAGGAGGGAGAGAGAAAACAGATAATTATAGACCGGTTCGCCTGACATCAGTAGTGGGGAAAATGTTGGAATCAATTATTAAAGATAAAATAGCAGCGCATTTGGAAAGCAGTGACAGGATCGGTCCAAGTCAGCATGGATTTAAGAAGGGGAAATCATGCTTGACAAATCTTCTGGAGTTTTTTGAGGATGTAACTAGTAGAGTGGACAAGGGAGAATCAGTGGATGTGTTGTATTTGGAATTTCAAAAGGCTTTTGACAAGGTCCCACACAAGAGATTGGTGTGCAAAATTAAAGCACATGGTATTGGGGGTAATGTATTGACATGGATAGAGAACTGGTTGGCAGACAGGAAGCAGAAAGTAGGGATAAACGGGTCCTTTTCAGAATGGCAGGCAGTGACCAGTGGGTTGCCGCAGGGCTCAGTGCTGGGACCCCAGCTATTTACAATTATACATCAATGATTTAGATGGAGGAATATCTCCAAGTTTGCAGATGATACTAAGCTGGGTGATGGTGTGAGCTGTGAGGAGGATGCTAAGAGGCTGCAGAGTGACTTGGAGAGGTTAGTTGAGTGGGCAAATGCATGGCAGATGCAGTATAATGTGGATAAATGTGAGGTTTTCCGCCTCATTGGCAAAAACATGAAGGCAGAATATTATCTGAATGGCAGGCAGATTATGAAAAGGGGAAGTGCAACGAGACCTGGATGTCATGGTACATCAATCATTGAAGGTTGGCATGGAGGTGCAGCAGGCGGTGAAGGCGGCAAATGGCATGTTGGCCTTCATAGCTAGGGGATTTGAGTATCGGAGCAGGGAGGTATTGCTGCAGTTGTACAGGGCCTTGGTGAGGACTCACTTGGAATATTGTATTCAGTTTTGGTCTCCTAATCTGAGGAAGGACGTTCTTGCTATTGAGGGAATGCAGCGAAGGTTCACCAGACTGATTCTCAGGATGGCAGGACTGACATATGAGGAGAGACTGGATCGACTGGGCCTGTATAGAAACATTTAAAATAATGAAAGGGATAGACAAGATAGAGGCAGAGAGGCCAGGGAGACTAGAACTAGGGGACACAGCCTCAAAATAAGGGGGAGCCAATTTAAAACCGAGTTGAGAGGAAATTTCTTCTCCCAGAGGGTTGTGAATCTGTGGAATTCTCTGCCCAAAGAAGCAGTTGAGGCTAGCTCATTGAGGCTAGCAGTTGAGGCTAGCTCATTGAATGTATTCAAATAACAGATTGATAGATTTTTAACCAATAAGGGAATTAAGGGTTATGGGGAGCGGGCGGGTAAGTGGAGCTGAGTTCACGGCCAGATCAGCCATGATCTTGTTGAATGGCGGAGCAGGCTCGAGAGGCTGGATGGCCTACTCCTGTTCCTAATTCTTATGTTCTTATTATGTTCTTACAGCTAAGGGGATCAAGGGGCATGGAGAGAAAGCAGGAAATGGGTACTGAGGGAATAGTCAGCCATGATCTTATTGAATGGCGGTGCAGGCTCGAAGGGCCAAATGGCCTACTCCTGCACCTATTTTCTATGTTTCTATGTTTTCTATGTATTCACTGGAGTTTAGAAGAATGAGAGGGGATCTCATAGAAACATATAATATTCTGACGGGACTGGACAGGTTAGATGCAGGAAGAATGTTCCCGATGTTGGGGGAGTCCAGAACCAGAGGTCACAATCTAAGGATAAGGGGTAAGCCATTTAGGACTGAGATGAGGAGAAACTTCTTCACTCAGAGAGTTGTTAACTTGTGGAATTCTCTTCCGCAGAGAGTTGTTGATGCCAGTTCGTTAGATATATTCAAGAGGGAGTTGGATATAGCCCTTACGACTAAAGGGATCAAGGTGTAATGAGAGAAAGCAGGAAAGGGATACTGAGGTGAATGATCAGCCATGATCTTATTGAATGGTGGTGCAGGCTTGAAGGGCCAAATGGCCTACTCCTGCACCTATTTTCTATGTTTCTATGCAGCTGAAAACACATTCAACTGAGCCTGTTTAGGCGAAGGTGAATGGAGCAGCGATGCAGAAAAAGGTAAGCCATGCATCAAGTCAGAGTCACATACTGACTGACGTCATGATCTGCCTACTCTGCATACTTCCGGTGCACACATGTACCGCCCGCGCTAGTGCCCTCACCAAGATGGTGAACAGCGCAGGCCATGCCAGAAGTGGGCGGAAGCAAGTCAGGCGCCATTTTTTTTTTAATGGCCGAAACTACCAGCGCTGCAGTGTTGAATTTCTCAGCCACAAATTTTATCTGTTTATATATCCTCTTTCTACGCAACTGGAACAGTCATGGCAGGACATTAGGTTGCTATCAATTACTCACATAGACAATGCAGCTTTATCAAAGCTACAACTTCATCCTGATAACACTACAGTTTTAACTGTTAAAAATGACTCAGTATTCTAAAAAAAATGCATAACACTAAAACAATATACTGATCACCTTAACAGAATCTCATCAGTTTACAGTAATTTGCTATTATTGCAAAATATTACCATGGCAAGATTGGAAAAATTAATAATGTATAAAGTTTGTGACATAAATGTTGATTTATGGTAATATTCCTCCAGCTAGCCACAGGGCCTACACTGCAATGATGAAAGGAGCAGGTGCATTGTCCCTTCAAATTAAGTGTCCTTGAAGACTCTGTGGCAAACTATGTGAGTTGACAGCAAGGTTTTTAGTTAAGATGAAGCTCGAGTGTTTTCAGCGGTTGCCCTTTGTTAATGTGAAGGCAGTACAAGTAGCAGAAGATGGGGCCGAAATTCAGCTGCACCAGAAAGCTGGCGGACATATGATTTTTTAACTGGTACTCACCGCTGGAACTCTTGGTGTGGTGAGTAGATCCATTTTCAGGACTTGGAATTTTTTTCAAAGTCCGACAGGTGGGCCTTTGACTCAAAGCCAGGCTGACTGACTGAAAGGGGAGAGATTCGATCATTTTTTAACTTTGGCCACTGAGCCACCAGGGAATGTTTCGGCCAGGCCATCATCCTGGCACCCAAGAGGGGGTGCCAGGCTGCCCGTTGGCAGCCCGGCCAAACCCGGTGGCAGTATTTTGCCGGCCAATCGGCAAGTCGGCCGGCAAAAACTCTTCCATTGCGGCCGTGGTGCTGCGGGCCTTGCACAGTCTTCAGAGGGTGCACTGGCAGAAAAACCTGCCGGGCACCGCACAGCAGGGGATCACTGGATCGAGCTGAAAATGGATAGGTAAGTATTTATTTGATTTTAATTGGCCGGTGCATCTACTTGGGAGAGACGGGGTCCAGACCGAAAAATTCCTGACCTGAATTTAGGTCGGGGCGGTCTGTTGACCCCAAAGCGGCAGCCATTTGATTTTTAGGAATGGCCGCCGCAAATGGGCATTAACGGATCTCTTTGAGACCCTGAATTTCGGCCCCGATGTTTTTTGGCACTAATACCTGACTTACCTTAGCTACATTTAGGAGGTCATTGAACTTCTTCCGGTGTGATGTGGTAATTCGTGGGATGGTGAAGGTTACATGGATTGCCTCTGCCAAATCCCTCCATATGGCCTGAACCACCCTCTCATTGGACTTCCTGAACTCAGTGTACAACAATCTTAATCTTTTGTCCTTCACTTCCGTCAAGAAGATGTCCTCAAATGTGTCGGTGAATCTGGACCCCTTCCGGCTGTGGTTATAATTGAGGCTGTTGCACAGCCAAGACATTTTGGTCACTGCTATCTGCCGCTCCCGAGAAGCACCTATTCCTTTAAGAAGGCTGTAATGCTTTAAATACGTCAGCTCTGAATGTCACTCCCTCCCAGCAGTGGTAAACCTGTAAGGAGGATTATTACTGCTCCAAACCCTCCATCTATACATAATGCAGGTTCGGAAAGGATCTTGCAGCAGGTTACTTGGATAGGTGTTAGTCCCACTCTGTCACTAATTTCCCAACAGGAGAAGAATGCAACCTTTCATCTATCCTAACCTGACGAAGGACATTCTTGCTATTGAGGGAGTGCAGCGAAGGTTCATCAGACTGATTCCCGGGATGGCGGGACTGACCTATCAAGAAAGACTGGATCAACTGGGCTTGTATTCACTGGCGATCAGAAGAATGAGAGGGGACCTCATAGAAACGTTTAAAATTCTGATGGGTTTAGACAGGTTAGATGCAGGAAGAATGTTCCCAATGTTGGGGAAGTCCAGAACCAGGGGTCACAGTCTAAGGATAAGGGGTAAGCCATTTAGGACCGAGATGAGGAGAAACTTCTTCACCAGAGAGTGGTGAACCTGTAGAATTCTCTACCACAGAAAGTTGTTGAGGCCAATTCACTAAATATATTCAAAAAGGAGTTAGATGAAGTCCTTACTACTCGGGGGATCTAGGGTATCGCGAGAAAGCAGGAATGGGGTACTGAAGTTGCATGTTCAGCCATGAACTCATTGAATGGCGGTGCAGGCTAGAAGGGCCGAATGGCCTATTCCTGCACCTATTTTCTATGTTTCTATGTCTATGTTTCTATATACTCACCCTGTTGTATTTATCCATCCTTCACTTAACTTTCCTCCTTTGAATCCCTGCTTCCATCATCCACTTTAGGAATGGTAGCAAAATTGAAAAAGGAATGCTGGTTAATTGGCTTAAAATTCTCTCTCAAGGTTACATTTTCTGCCAATAGAAGCAGGCTGATTAATTTCTAACATGAAAGTTACTTCCAAACCAGGATATGGCGTTGCTGATGAGTAAACCCATCAGTGTCCCTCGAACCCATCCACAACGCTCAAAGGGTTAATTGAAAATAATATAGATTATTCATTACTATTTGAATTTTGTTGCTCAGGACAAAGTACAGTTTGATTACTGAGTGTTGTTAATGCATGTAGTATAAATCGAGTCTGCAGAAAGCAGGGGAGGTATTGTTGAACAATATGCAAGTAAAATCTCTCCACGAGTGGTATTTGATGTTAGAGCATCTTTCAAAAGGCAAGATGAAATGAAAATGAAAAATGGCAGTGATCAGATGAGGTCATTGCTCTCCTGTTGCATATGCTGTGGATATATTCTGCCAAGTCTGTTTGTTTAGGTGGGCATAAAAGGTCCCATGGCACTATTTGAAGAGGAGTACTGAGTTCTGGTCTTGCCAACATTCCTTCTTCAATTAAGATTCCTCTTTCAACGACCACTAAGAATAGCTAATGTAGTCATCGATTTAATTTATTGTTTGTTGCACCTTGCTGCATAAATTGGTTTCTGCCTTGGCTTACAGTGATTGCACCTCAGATTTTTTATGAAGTGCATTGGGATGTCCTGAGGATTTGTTCATCCACTATATCTAAATGTAATTTCTTTCCTTAACACTCCTCTGGTTAAAAAATATCCAACCTTCGAATTACATATTACCAGAATTAACATGTGTGACTTCAAAGAAGAAGCAGAAGCAGTGAGGGGTGGAGGCGTAGAGGGTCTAGACTTTAATAGTGAAGAAACAATGCCTGGGGAAAAGGAGATAACTGTCAAAGCAGCAGAAGAGTGGAGTGATTGTCAAGCAGCCTAGGGGGTCATCCTGCCTTATGACAACAGAATTCTTTGTTCCTGTATGGCTCAGAGACTTGGACCACATGCAGTAGACACCTCAAATCGCTGAAGAAATACTATCAATGATGTCTCCGCAAATCCTGCAAATCCCCTGGAAGGACAGACGCACCAACGTTAGCATTCTCGATCAGATCAACATCCCCAGCATCGAAGCACTGACCATACTCGACCAGCTCCGTTGGGTGGGCAACATTGTTTGCATGCCTGACACAAGACTCCCAAAGCAAGCGCTCTACTCAGAACTCCTACATGGCAAGCGAGCCCCAGAGAAAACGTTTCAAGGACACCCTCAAAGCCTCCTTGATAAAATGCAACATCCCCACCGACACCTGGGAGTCCCTGGCAAAAGACCGCCCTAAGTGGAGGACGAGCATCCGGGAGGGCGCGGAGCATCTCGAGTCTCGTTGCCGAGAGTATGCAGAAAGCAAGCGCAGGCAGTGGAAGGAGCGTGCGGCAAACCGGTCTTCCCACCCATCCTTTCCTTCAACGACTGTCTGTCCCACCTGTGACAGAGACTATAATTCCCATATAGGACTGTTCAGTCACCCAGGAACTCACTTTTAGAGTGGAAGCAAGTATTCCTTGATTTCGATGCCTATGATGATGACGATGATCTTTGGTAGAATGTATAATAAAAGCGTTGGGGTTGCAATGAGGGAATAGGGAGCTAGAAGTTCAAAGAGGAATTAGAATGATAAGGGCAGTAGAAAAAGCGTGACAGCCGATTTCATGGTAGCAATTCTTGAACAGATTAAGAGAAGGCAAGAGACCAGACGGAGAAGTCCAGGAGGAACAAGAAGGCTAGATTCAGGAAAATGAGTCAAACGCACAGAAGGAGGATTCACCTGGCTAAAAAAGAAGACAAGGAAGCAGAGGCTGTGGTGGCAGCAGCAGAATAAAAATCATGTCAAGCTTGGGATTTGTTGTGGTGGGAAGTAGGGCGATGAGGCTAAATACAACAAGAACAACAAATTGTATTTATTTTGTGTATTTAACATAATGTAACGTCCCAAGGCGCTTCACAGGAGTATTATTGACAAAAAATTTGACACTAAACCATATTATGAGAAATTAGGGCAGGTGACCAAAAGCTTGGTCAAAGAGGTAGGTTTTAAGGAGCATCCTAAATGAGAAGGAAAGACTGTAAGAGAAGGGATAACCATCCGTGGCTAACCAAGGAATAAGTGATGGTATCAAATTGAAAACAAGGGCATATAAAGTGGCCAAGACGAGTGGGAAGCTAGAGGATAGGGAAACTTTTAAAAGCCAGCAAAGAGTGACTAAAAAAATAATAAAGAGAGGGAAGATAGATTATAAAAGCAAACTAGCACAAAATATAAAAACAAATAGTAAGAGTTTCTACAAGTACATAAAAAGGAAAAGAATGAGTAAAATAAATGTTGTTCCCTTGGAGGATGAGACTGGGGAACTAATAAGGGGGAACAGGAAAATGGTAGAGACGTTGAACAAATATTTTATATCGGTCTTCATGGTAGAAGACACTTAAAAACATCCCAATAGTGGATAATCAAGAGGCTATAGGGAGGGAGGAACTTAATACAATCACTATCACTTAAAGAACTAGTACTCGGTAAAATAATGGGACTAAAGGCAATCAAGTCCCCTGGACCTGATGGCTTACATCCAAGGGTCTTAAAAGAAGTGGCTGCAGAGATAGTGGATGCATTGGTTATGATCTATCAAAATTCCCTGGATTCTAGGGAGGTCCCAGCGGATTGGAAAACTGCAAATGTAACGCCCCTATTTAAAAAAGGAGGCAGACAGAAAGCAGGAAACTATAGACCAGTTAGCCTAACATCTGTTGTTGGGAAAATGCCAGAGTCCATTATTAAAGAAGCAGTAGCAGGACATTTGGTAAAGCATGATTCAATCAAGCAAAGTCAGCATGGTTTTATGAAAGGGAAATCATGTTTGACAAATTTGCTGGAGCTCTTTGAGGATGTAACGAGTAGGTTAGATAAGGGGGAACCAGTAGATGTGGTGTATTTGGATTTCCAGAAGCCATTCGATAAGGTGCCACATAAAAGGTTACTACACAAGATAAAAGTTCACGGGGTTGGGAGTAATATATTAGCATGGATAGAGGATTGGCTAATTAACAGAAAACAGAGAGTTGGGATAATTGGGTCATTTTCCATCCAGTTGGCAAACTATAACTAGTGGGGTGCCGCAGGGATCGGTGTTGAGACCTCAACAATTTACAATCTATATTAATGACTTGGATGAAGGGACTGAGTGTAATGTTGCCAAGTTTGCTGATGATACAAAGATGGGTGGAAAAGGAAATTGTGAGGAGGACACAAGAAATCTGCAATGGGATATGAACAGACTAAGTGAGTGGACAAAAATTTGGCAGATGGAGTATAATGTGGGAAAATGTGACGTTATTCACTTTGGAAGAAAAAATAGAAAAGCAAATTATAATTTAAATGGGAAAAAATTGCAAAGTGCTGCAGTACAGAGGGACCTGGGGTCCTTGTGCATGAAACACAGAAAGTTAGTATGCAAGCACAGCAAGTAATCAGGAAGGCAAATGGAATGTTGGCCTTTATTGCAAGGGGGATAGAGTATAAAAGCAGAGCAATCCTGCTACAATTGGTGAGGCTGCACCTAGGGTAGTGTGTGCAGTTTTAGTCTCCTTATTTGAGGAAGGATATACTTGCATTGGAGGCTGTTCAGAGAAGGTTCACTAGGTTGATTCCAGAGATGAGGGGATTGACATGAACATAGGCTGAGTCAGTTGGGCCTATACACATTGGAATGAGAGATGATCTTATGGAAACATATAAGATAATGAGGGGGCTTGACAAGGTGGATGCAGAGAGGATATTTCTACTCATAGGGGAAACTAAAACTAGGGGACATAGTCTTAGAATAGGGGGCCACCCATTTAAAACTGAGATGAGGAGGAATTTCTTCTCTCAGAGGGTTGTAAATCTGTGGAATTCTCTACCCCAGAGAGCTGTGGAGGCTGGGTCATTGCTTAGGGCCTAGGTAACAGAAGGCAAGGCCACCAATGGTTAAGCGATTATAATCAAGGATGCTCAAGAAGGCAGAATTAGACGAGCACAGATATCTCGGGGTGTTCCTCTACACTTCTCAGTATCCTACCATTTATTGTGTATTCCCTTGCTTCATTAGCCCTCCCCAAATGCATTGCCTCACAATTCTCTGGATTGAATTCCTTTTGCCACATCTCTGCACCACCTGACCAGTTCATTGATATCTTCCTGCAGTTTACAGCTTTCTTCCTCACTATCAACCACACGGCCAATTTTTGTATCATCTGCAAACTTCTTAATCATGCCCCTTACATTGAAGTCTAAATCATTGATGTATACCACAAAAAGCAAGAGACCTGTCATGTATTCAACTATCATTGTAACCCATGTATAAGCTGACCTAAGTTGTATACCTTGAGAACATTGACCACAAGGGGGTGAACTTGTGGGAGACACTCCTAACCTGGACTTTCAGGTATAAAAGGGGAAGCTCCACCCACCTTCATCACTTGAGGTCTTGGTACTAAAGGTAACTGGTCACAGAGTGACCTTCTCTCAAGTATGGGCCTCGTGTGCATTTATACTGTATAGTAAGGACATATCAAGACCTAGTACTGAGCCCTGCAGAACCCCACTGGGAACAGCCTTCCAGTCACAAAAACACCCGCCAACCATTACCTTTTGCTTCCTGCCACTGAGCAAATTTTGGATCCAAGGGAAAATGGTAAGTTGGATCCAAAATTTGCTCAGTGGCAGGAAGCAAAAGCTTTCACTTTTCTGACCAATCTCCCATGTACGATCATGTCAAAAGCATTGCTAAAATCCATATAGACTACATCAAACATGCTACCCTGATCGAGCTTCCTTGTTACCTCCTCAAAAAAGTAAATCAAGTTAGCCAGACATGTCCTTCCCTGAACAAATCCATGCTGACTGTACTTGATTAATCTGTGCCTTCCTAAATGACGATTAATACTGTCCCTCAGAAAGTTTTCCAATAATTTGTCCACCACCAAGGTTAGGCTGACTGGCCTGTAATTACTCCAGTCTATCACTTTCTCCCTTCTTAAACAAAGGTACAACATTAGCAGTCCTCCAGTGTCACACCTAAAGTCAGAGAGAATTGAAAAATAATGGTCAGAGCCTCCGTTATTTCCTTCCTTTCTTCCCTGAACAGCCTGAGATATATTTCATCTGGGCCTGGTGATTTATTTACTTTCAAAGATGCTAATGTTGATCTCATTTATTATTTCACACTCTTCCCCCTTAACTATAATGTCTGCATCGGCCCTCCACAGGTTTGTGCGGTCCCGGATACTCAACTACATGAATATTACCCCATTTAGCAAAATGGATGCTACATACGACCTTTTTGTGTTCACCATCACTTGTTTGGTCTTCACTCTCTACTGCCAGGAGAGATTTTGTACATATAGTTGTATGATTGTGTACAGTTGTAAATTATAAAATGTTTGCACTTCATCACATACGAGAAGTAATTTTCCAACTTTGCACTGTCAGGGAGCTTTGTCCACCAGCAGAAAGGATTCAGGAGTGCATTTTGCATGATTTTACAATCATTAGATTAAAAATCATCCACATCGCACATCAGCATTTTCATTATCTATTCTCATCGGGCAAGGCTTCCTGCTGGCAAAACTATAGTGGAGAATTACCCCCAGTGTGTGTATGTATTTGTGCCCCTCTATTCCGAGCAAGGACATTCACTTTGTATTGTGGCATGATGTTGAGATCAGTGGCATTCTCTGATATATGTATGTTGTAGCTGCGTTGCCTCAATTAGTTGCAGAAGAGGCATTACCTCTGACTAGGTCCTCAGAAGATATACAGACAGGACTCTCAAACATCAAAGACTGGTTGCTAACTCAGACCCAAAATCCAACTCATGCTGTGGTAAGGTTCAACTTTTTTTTGCCCCACCCCATTCTGTCTTTCCTTTTCTCTCTCTCTCTCGCCATCATTCAGCAACTTCATTTCTAAATAACATAATATATTCTAACTTTTTCAATTTAAATGTACAAGTTTAAAGATGAAACTTGCATGTTTTTCTTTACTGCAAGATTGTATTAACTATTCTTGAGGTTAGGATCATGTCCTCCAATAGTGTCCTCTGACCATCTGCAAATCAGCTCCAAAAATCATTTTCCAACCAATCAAGACTCAGGACTTTAAAGAGCAGCCCAGCTGCATCATTGAAGTAATTATGTTATTTAGATGCCTTTTAAGCTCGACAACAATGAAGTAAATTATTGACAGCCCAGGGAAGTAGATACTGCTGAAAACTTGTCAGGAGCAATCTAAGTGTTAGTCTCAGATTTACTGGGAGCGTAAAAATGCATTTGAATAATGTGGCAAGATATTTATATGATGAGCAATTTGTAAAATTAGGCAGTCTTACTAAAACTCTCTAATGATGTTTCCTCTGTTATTTTACTAATAATTCATTTTACAGTCACTCTAAAACTGCCATGTACGTGCATTTCTTTTATGTGCACAGAAAGGGCCCAAGTTTCAGGCTGCGCCATTCGCACCACAAAGTGCGCCTAAAAAAACTTACAGATTCTCCGGCTCCCTGCTGGTCCTCTGGAGTCGGGCGCAGCGCAGCACGAGCTGTGGGGGGCGGAGCTAGGTCCCTGCGCTGAAAACAGTGCCGGGACCTCTGCACATGTGCGCTACAGTGCAGTAGCTCCAGGCGTCCAAAACTGTGTGGGAGGGGCCCGAAGCACGCAGCCCCAAGCCCTGGCCGAATGGCCTCACTGGGGCTGCGTGCATAAGGCTGCTTCCCACGCCCAGCTCCTGCTTCCTCCCGACCCGACTCGACTCCCGCTTCCCCCCACCCCCGGACTGGACCCCCCGGACTGGACTCGACCCGCGCTCCCCTGACCCCCACCCGACCCGACCCAACCTGACCTGCCCCCTGCCCCCCCCCCCCCCCGACCCGAACCGACCCGCGCTCCCTCCCTCCCCAGTAGGGGCATCATGAGCAGGTGGCAATGCCGTAACCTTTGTCCCCCAGCAGCCAGCTCTGCCCTTCTGGCTGCTGCTGAAACATGGCAGATATAACTCTCTCACGTAGGATGAACGCATCATGGGTGCTCCCAGGGTATCTCGCATCAACTGACATGATGCGATGCATGTCGTCACATATGAGCTGCACATTCACAGAGTGGAAGCTATTTCTGTTCCTATACATCTTGGAATCCTCCAAAGGTGCTCGCAAGACGACATGGGTACAATCAATGCAGCCCGGTACCTTCGGGAAGCCAGCAATCCCGGAGAAGCCCACAGCCCTGTCACGCATTGCCTGGGTGGTCATGAGAAACTTTATTTAGTCATTCCTCCGAGCATACAGTGTAGCAGTCACCTGCCGAATGCAGATATGTTTTTCATGTTGAGAAATGGTGCACACATCCCCAGTTGTGGCCTGGAATGATCCAAATGCATAAAATGAAAGTGCAGCTGTAACTTTTACTTCAACTGACAAAGCAGTCCTCCCGACGCTTCTAGGGTGCAGGTCTGCTTTTATTAACTCACAGATCTCGGTTACAACTGCTTTGCTGAAACGCAGCCTTCTCAAACAGTCTGCATCACTCAGCTGCAGGTATGAATGCCTGTCTCGATATACCCGATCTGGGTAAGGCCTCCTGTCCATCATCCTACATGCTCTGAGGTTCCTCAGGTGATGTTGTCAAATCAATCTTCTCCTCCGCAGCACCATCATGCAGAAGGCTTGCACGAGGTATGGCATTGTCAATATTGCCCCCATACTTCAATTGTAGTTTTGCAACAACCTCAAAAACTAGGACAAAGCACTCTCACCGTCTTTCCTCTCTGTCTCCAAGGTGCACGGCCTAATATGGACCACACCCTGGTCTGCACATATGCAATAGGCTTGCTTACAACCGGAAGCTGGGCATTCAATGCAGACATTTGAGGCAACAAAGTGCAATGCAATTCTTGAATTTTTGATTTTTTTCAAAGCACCACCCCACCACCGAATCTCTCCTCACCGGGCTCGAGGGTTGTAGCATCAGCCGGCAGAATCGCTCCTTCGCCCGGACACAGGGGCTCGGTTTCCATTTGCCCCCGGGCTTCTTTTGAAGCCGAACCCCGAGGTCCTGTGTCCGGGCAAGGGAGCGATTCTGCCGGTCGACGTTCCGACCCTCGAGCCCGGTGAGGAGAGGACAGGTGGTGGGGTGGTACTTTGAAAAAAAAATCAAAAATTCAAGAATTGCATTACACTTCCAATTTCTCCCTTTTGACTTTCAAAAAATGAAGATTTATGATCCATAATCTCTGCCTTCTTCACTCCCTCCAAAACTTCGGCTAAAAACAATGGCGTATTTCTGCGCCGATTTTGTAATGTGCGTGATTTTTGTTAAGTGCCCAGAAGGTTTTTTGAGAGTGGTCACATACGCCGTCATAGAAAAAAATCTAAGTTGGCAAAACTTGCTTCAATGTCAAAAACTGGTGCAGACATCAGGTTACGCCCCATATGACGCAAAAAAATCGTAGCCTAAACAAAATCATGCATAAGCGAATCACGCTGGCACAGAAACTTTGGGGAAACTTGGAGATTTTTATTTGCTCAAAAAAAAATGTTGCATGCCAAAAAAACGGCAGAGACAATTGGGGAAAATTGAGCCCGTGGAGTCTACAAATTACATGAAAGTGTGAACAGAGAGATTTAAGAGAATGCTGTCTATGAAGCATTTCTTCAAAACTTAAATAAAGGTCTGTTCAAGCATAACAGCCAACGGAGACTAATTAATGTTCTGTGTGGTGATAGATTGTTCAATTTTAAATTTGGCTGTGCTCTGAGGACTGCAGCAACACCAAAATCAGAAAGATAACATTTATATATATGAAAAATACACAAGCACACAAGATTACATTTTTTTTAAAAAAGGTTATTCGACAATACCATGAATAGACAAAGAAACTTTAGTTATGCATGTTACTCCGTGTGTTATAACATTCCACATTAGAATGTGCAGAATATAAACATTATAGCTATTATAATAAGATATTAAAATGTGACCACCCAGCTAATCTACTTTATGTTTATGAAACAGTTCAAGCTCACAAATGAAAGAAAAGTGATGCCCATCTTGAAAGCAGAAAAAGAATCAGTGCTTGAACAGTTAAGTGTCACGTTGTCTAAATCAGTCCTTTTTTATTTTCTTCTGATTTAGTTTTCCAAGTGTAAATATTACTACTTTACATGAAATAGAGGTTCTTCTGACATAGACTGAGGAAGAGCGGGGTCGCCCTCGCGCAGAGACGGTTAAGGGCGGGGATTACTGTCATGTATCTCACATTACTGTATCTTAGCATGCTATACATGACTGTAACTGGATATGACCTGTAACAATAAGCATACCTTACCACCAGGGGTGCACTTGCAGGAGACACTCCATCCCTGTCCCACTGTGGTATATAAAGGGAGGTCTCAGGCAAGTGCAGCACTGGAGAGCTGGAATTAAAGGTACAGGTCCTGAGTGACGTTGACTTCAGCATGTGTCTCGTGTAAGTCAGTACATTAGAGTCAGGACTTAACAGTGGCGACGAGTTACGGAATCACAGAATCCACAGAATGGCTACCAACAGCTCAGATGAGAAATACAATGCTGGAGACAACTGGGATGACTTTATAGAAAGGCTCCAGCAAAGCTTTGTGACCAAAGACTGGCTGGGCGACGATAAGGCAGACTAGAGAAGAGCCCATCTCTTCACCAGCTGTGGCTCGAAAACATATACTTTAATGAAAGACCTGTTGGCACCTGAAGCCAGCAAGCAGCCTACACATGGTCAGTCACAGGTTCGACAACTACAGACGCTGTGTGGGCCAAATCATACCCAACTTCGTGGCGGAACTTCAGAGGCTGGCTAGTTCATGTGAGTTCCCCGATGAACAAAGGAGAGAAGTACTGAGACTTTTTTATTGAAGGAATAGGCCACGCAGGCACATTCCAAAAGCTTATGGAGACTAAGAACTTGACTCTAGAGGCAGCAGCACTGGCCGCACAGACGTTCTTGGCAGGCGAAGAAGAAACGAGGCTGATCTATACTTCGGGTACGACAACCAATGAGGCATCGGAACAAGGGGTTCACATTGTGAAACAAACCGCTACCCCCACACACAGACAAAGGCAGGAGAGCAGGCCTTCAACAGCAGACAGTGGCGCCAGAAGCCATCAAAATTAAGGGCCACATGAACGGTCAATCACACCTGATCAACCCACAATGCAAGCAATCAACAACAGATTGAGAGAAGCTCAAGGGAGATCAGCCAGACTCAGCTCATCTTTCGGAAACAATGGAAACGGTCTGAGTTGGAGATGTGGGGGAAGGCACTCAACCAGGGTGTGTCGATTTCAGCATGCCGTTTGCAGAAACTGCAACTATACAGGGCATCTGGCTCGCATGTGCAGAAAAACAGCAGCTCAGCTGGTATACGAATCGGAAGGGTCGGAAAGTGGACCAGAAGACGGTTGGAACAGTGCATGGGACGCCGAGGTACAGCGGGTTAACACGATCAATGTCCATTGTTCTTACACCAAGACGCCTCCAATTATGATGAGGATTCGACTCAACGGGAAACCCATCAACATGGAACTGGACACGGGGGCCAGTCAATCCCTCATGAGCATTCAACAATTTGAACAGCTGTGGCCTCACAATAGCAACAGACCAAAACTCACAAAGATCGACACCAAACTAAGGACCTATACTAAAGAAATCATCCCAGTCCTTGGCAGCGCCATGCTCTCAGTCACACACAAAGGGATGGTGCACCGACTTTCCCTGTGGATTGTCCCCGGGGATCTCCCAGCCCTGTTGGGGAGAAGCTGGCTAGCAGAACTTAATTGGAAATGGGATGATGTTCACGCCATGTCGTCAGAGGAACGGACCTCCTGCTCAACAGATCTAACCGTTTTGAACATCTCTTTCAGCCAGGTTTGGGCACCTTCAAAGGGGCTAAAGTTAGAATCTACATCACACAGAATGCCAGACCGGTCCATCACAAGGCTAGAGCTGTGCCTTATGTGATGAGGGAAAAGATTGAAAACGAACTGGACCAGCTTCTGCGGGAAGGCATAATTTCTCCCGTGGAATTCAGTGACTGGGCAAGCCCCATCGTCCCCGTCAGGAAGCCTGATGGATCCGTGCGAATCTGTGGGGATTACAAGTCTACCATAAACAGAGTCTCCCTACAGGACCAATACCCGCTGCCCAGAGCGGAGGACCTATTTGCCACGTTGGCTGGAGGAAAACTTTTCTCGAAATTTGACCTCGCATCTGCGTATATGATGCAAGAACTGACCGAAGAGTCTAAGCTATTCACCACCATCAACACACATTGAGGCCTTTTTGTGTACAATCGATGCCCATTCGGCATCAGGTCAGCAGCTGCTATATCCCAGCGCAACATGGAAAGTCTGCTCAAGTCCATCCCGGGGACGGTTGTGTTTCAAGATGACATACTCATCACGGGCAGGGACACTGACTCTCATCTCCGCAATCTTGAGGAAGTACTAAGTCGATTGGATCGGGTAGGCCTAAGAGTTAAGAAATCCAAGTGTGTGTTTCTCGCGCCTGAGGTTGAATTTTTGGGCAGAAGGATTGCCGCTGATGGAATCTGCCCAACCGAATCCAAAACCGAAGCGATTCGCCTGGCACCCAGGCCTCGGAATGTCTTGGAACTGCGCACCTTTCTCGGACTACTCAATTACTTTGAGAAGTTTATGCAGAACTTGAGTATGCTACTGGATCCTCTCCACATGCTACTCAGAAAGGGGTGCGAATGGTTTTGGGGGGACACCCAAGAACACGCCTTCAGTAAGGCATGCAACCTTCTATGTTCCAAGAGTGTTTTAGCCTTTTTTGACCCAGGTAAAAAGTTAGTCCTTACGTGTGATGCGTCAGTGTACGGGGTCAGGTGCGTTTTACAGCACGTCAATGATGCGGGTAAATTGCAGCCCGTTGCTTATGCCTCCAGGTCACTTTCGCAGGTGGAGCGCGGGTACGGTATGGTTGAGAAGGAGGTGCTTGCGTGCGTGTACGGTGTCAAAAAGATGCAGCAATACCTTTTCGGGGCCAAGCTTGCGTTAGAAACCAACCACAAACCCCTCACGTCCCTGCGATCCGAGTGCAAGGCAATCAACAGCAATGCCTCGGCACGCATTCAGCGGTGGGCACTCATGCTGGCGGCTTACGACTACATGATAACTGTGCCGACGCGCTTAGCAGGCTACCCCTGGTGACCACAGAAGGGTCCGACGAACAGGACTGTGAGATGGTCATGGCAATCAATGCCTTTGAATCCACAGGTTCGCCCATGACGGCTCGCCAAATCAGAGCGTGGACGACCAGCAACCCCACGTTATCTTTCGTTAAAAGATGCATTTTAACCGGTGATTGGGCAGAGGCTCGCGATGCCTGCCCCGAGGAGGTCAAACCCTTCCATAGGCGCAGGCATGAACTCTCAGTTCAGGCAGACTGCCTGATGTGGGGCAGCCGAATAGTTATGCCCTTACGAGGCAGAGAGGTGTTTGTCCGGGAGCTCCATCGCGAGCACCCGGGGATCGTCCTTATGAAGGCCATAGCCAGATCTTATGTCTGGTGGCCTGGCATTGACGCGGACTTGGAGCTCTGCGTCCGGCGGCGCACCATTTGTGCCCAACTCAGTAATGCCCCCAGGGAGGCCCCCCTAAGCCCCTGGCCCCACCAAACCGTGGTCGCGGGTGCATGTAGACTATGCGGGCCCATTCATGGGCAAAATGTTCCTTGTAGTCGTTGATGTATTTTCAAAATGGATCGAGTGCAGCATTTTAAACTCAAGCACCACCTCCACCACTGTGGAGAGCCTTAGAACCATGTTTGCAACGCACGGCATTCCTGACATATTGATCAGTGATAATGGTCCATGCTTCACCAGCGCAGAATTTCACGATTTTATAGTTGACCACGGTATAAATCATGTTAAGACGGCACCTTTCAAGCCGGCCTCCAATGGCCAGGCGGAGCGAGCAGTGAGAGATCATTAAACAAGGCATGCTCAGAATCGAAGATCCCACACTGCAGAACTGCCTGTCGCGACTGCTGCTGGCATACAGATCTCGTCCGCATTCGTTGACTGGGGTTCCCCCTGCACAATTATTGATGAAACGAACCTTAAAGACCAGGCTCTCGTTAATCCTCCCAGACATGCATGAAATTGTTGAGGCTAAGCGTCAAAAGCTAACTGAGTACCATGACCGAAATGCGAGGGGGAGGTGGAATGAGATAGGGGACAAAGTGTTTGTGCTAAACTATGGCCGGGGTCCCAGATGGCTTGCAGGGATTGTAACAGACAAAGAGAGAAACAGGCTACTGGTTGTACAAATGGACAATGGCCAAATCTGCCGGAGGCATGTAGACCAAGTAAAAAGTAGATTCACTGATAACACTGAAGAACCAGAGGCAGACTACAATGTGGAACTCACACCACACCTGGTGGACAGACAGGTGGAACAACCTGAGGAAAGGGCAGTCTCAACAGATAGCCCAGGCGAGATACCAGCAATCACACCGAACGAAACAGACAGCCCAGGCGAGGTACCAGCAATCACACCGAACGAAAAACAGGCACCAAGGCAAACAACTGAACCACAATTAAGACGCTCCACGCGAGAGCGCAGGCCACCTGAGAGACTGAATCTATAAAGGCAATAAGACCTTGGGGGAGGGTGATGTCATGTATCTCATTACTGTATATAACTGTATCTTACCATGCTATACATGACAGTTACTGGATATGACCTGTAACAATAAGCAGGCCTTGCCACCAGGGGTGCACTTGCAGGAGACACTCCATACCTGTCCCACTGAGGTATATAAAGGGAGGTCTCAGGCAAGTGCAGCACTGGAGAGCTGGAATTAAAGGTGCAGGTGCTGAGTGACCTTGACTTCAGCGTGTGTCTCATGTAAGTCAGTGCATTAGAGTCAGGACTTAACAGTTACCATGCTGCTTTCCAACGGCGTTATTATAATGGAAATGGCAAGTAGCACTTCCGCTATTCTCAGGCATAAAGACTGCCTCTTCTATATACACATATACACAGAGCCAGTTTAACCTCAGACTGGCACTGTTCTCATAGGACTGAATTAGACGGAGGTATCAAGCCCTGTCTGCCGAGTTAGAGAAACATGTTGTGTACACGTAAATAACTGACAAACTGAGCCAGGAGTAAAGTAACTTAACCGTGTGCTTTATATAACAAACCAAAATGGAGTCCCCAAACCGGCATGAACCAGCATGAGTACAGCAACTGTGGATAGCTCCCGCAGGGTCCTAATGCCCTTCCAGTGAGCAGTAACAAATAAATGGAGTATGAACGCAACAAAAGACACTAAAACCCTTCCACTCTGCGCATTAATACACCGAACTCCAGTTCAGAAAACACCGATTACATCTTCCATGCAAACACAGCCGCCCGATTGGCCAGCACTCACCCCCACTCTCTCCTTTCATTGGTCCAAACCAAAGCCACTTCGATCAAAGCCAAAGTGTTGTCATAAACCATGATCCACCCTTTCATTGCTGCCAATGGGCAGAAAATCTGTCAGTCAGCCATGGACTCTATTGATGGGTCCATCCGAGTGCGTGAGTATGGGCGCGGATTTATGCGAGCTGCAATTAGGCTGAATGTAGCTCACTTAAATAAAATGGCAACTCGGATATTCGGGGACAAATTTCGTTAACTAGGAACTCTTCCGGGGACATTGTTTGCCTGGGGGCAGAGTCCCTCATCCAGGGATTGTCCCCGAAAAATGGGGACCTATGGTCACCCTAGATTAAAACGGTTCAGAAAGAAATTGTATCCAGCAATAT